>NW_025857028.1:0-1399 GCF_002878395.1 Capsicum annuum
TTCAAGGTTAATTGTTTTTTTCAAGCCAAGAAACTAGAGAGAAAATTACAAAATTTGTGCGTTCCAAAAATAGGTACAGAATACCCTTTAGAAAATGTCGTCACTTTTCCACCTCAGCTTCTATGTTCTATCAAAGGCTGACAGGGACTCTGATGACATATCACAAAGCTGTCGGCTTACCACATGTCGTCGTCACTTCTTCCAACTGAATCTTATTCTCTGTTTAAGGTTGATGATGAAGCTAATAATGTATCAGAGTGCTGACGACTTATCAGAAATGTCGCCAACCACATTTCTCTTCTATTTGCTTCAGATTTCAACTTTTTTACTTCCATCATTGTTGGTTCTCTTTCCTCTTGACATCCACTGTAAAACCAAAGACAAAACAATAAAAAACAACCAAAGTTTCTTAAAACTTTGTAATTATTCTTAGTTAAAGGCCTCAAATGTGTTATAATCTACTCACACATCAACACCCTCAACTTAAAATAATTGCTACTTATTAAGCAACAAAAACACAACCAAGAGGATACAGAGTACATTCCGTAGTCAACGATCCATATTATCTTTGAACATCTTCACTATCTCCAAGGTTAATTAATTTAAAACCAACAACTGTGCATATTTTTGAAGAAAAACAATGTGACATCTACGAATCAAGATATGGCCTCAATTTAGCAACAACAACCATGCATGTACCAATATTACACTATCCAAACAAGTTAGCAACATAACTAGTGTGCCCTTACTACAAAGTTGTCCCACTTCACTTTTATCAAACATCACATAAGTAACCATGAAGAAAATCAAAAGACACTCACTCTCAGAATGAAGTTCCTATCAGTGTATGCCAAATAGTAAAGGCTTGCTTTTATTTTAATTACCAAGATCTTCAGATAGGTCAGCTAGGATCACTATAGGTCTTCTCTTTGGCTTGTAATGTAGCCTAGGGGCTGGTATGATACTAGATGATATTTAAAGTGACTAAGCCTCCTTGACACTACGCTAGCTTTTGGGGTTTCACACATTTACCTTTTTCTACTCTTCTCTTTTCTTGATCAAACTTATTCAGGATGGGTGCGGTTCTTTTCTTTAATCACTTCTTTTTTTCACAACTATTCTTTTCTGGCTCTTTTTCACCTCACCCAGCTTTTTATTCTTTTGTTTCACCCTACCTTTCTTTATACTCATTTTACATCACGCACCCCTATGGTATCCACCCTCAACTTAGGCTATTTGCCTAAGTTAAAGTGCACAATCTCCAAGGAGGACCAGAGCCAAAATAGGTTCATTGTGATACAAATTGGAAGGTGATAGGTATAATAAAAAGAATAGGCATTCAGGCTCAATAGCAGGATCAAGGGATATTATTTACACATGAAAGGTTATTTAGGCTAAA
>NW_025857029.1:0-3398 GCF_002878395.1 Capsicum annuum
AGATAATAATTATTTCATGTGGAATTCTTTGGATTTAGACTTTTTATGATGTGAAAATTTGATTATGCTTTCCATCGATACCAAATTCACCCAATTCCGACACTTGGTGAAGGAGTTATGACACTTTTAAGTTGGCAGTGTGTGACCTAGGCCTTTAGCGCATTGCGGAGATGAGAAATTCACATTTGTCAATTTCCAGTGGCCTTCCATGATATTGGCGCATCGCGAAGAGGGCCAAATCCCCAATTGTCCAATTTTAGTGAAGGTCCGTAATATTGGTGTGTCGTGCCAAGTTTCTAGGTTCTATCCATGGTGGCAACGCGATTCCACCACGTTATGTCAACATGGATATTCCTAGTTGGCATTTTCCAGTGGCTTGGCATGATAGTGGCGCGTCGAGCTAAGGCCTAAAGTTGGGATTTTGGTCATTTTACAGTTCCTTTTATGAGTTTAAAATGGGTATTTTAGTAAAGTACCCAATCCTAAATCTGTCCAAAGACATATGATTTATCAAATTTCAAAGAACTTTTTGCTTCATTCACCATTCTCTCTCAATCACAACCCTAAGGTTCATACTTCCTCTCCAAGAAAATCCAAAATTCCTCCATTAATTCTCCAAGATAATTTAAGATTGAGGATTCCCAGTACAAGAGCATTAAGAATTCATCTCCAAAGCATTAATAGAAATCCAAGATTCAAGTCTTAACATCTAGTTCATTAATTAAGGTATGTAGGGTTTGAACAAGGATAAATCTTTCATCCTTATGCCCAAAACTTTATTTTTATTACAAATATATTGCAATTTATATGATTTACCATGAATTTCAAGTTAGGGTTTATACCCATAATTGTTATTTACAAGATTATGAGATTTCCCATGATTTAAAAGTTGAATGGCATGATTATATTTATATTTTCATGCATATTGTTGAGATTTCCATATTTTAAGATGATTTATGAATGTTTACATTACCAAGTATGAATTTTGAGATGTTTTAACATGAGATTGATGCTTAGGTCATTAGACCTCATTTAAAGATTGTTGTTTCAAGATTGTTTGTGCTATAAGAACTCCATGACTAGATTATTTTTAGATTTTAGATGAAGATTTGACCTTTTTGGTCTTAAGATAAGATAAAGAATCCACTTTGTTCATATGATTTGATATTTATAGAAAAGAAAGAGCATAATTGGTTTTCTTGTAAACCCTTGTGCTATTATTTTATGTGGATTTTTTAAGATTTTGAGCATCAGATTGGGAGTAGTGTTTACCATCGAGTTGGTTGTGTTACCAAGGTTTCATACTCTAGAACTACATGCCACCGTAGGTACAAATTCCGATTATTCCCACTTCTACGTGGATGACTTAGATTGCGATCACTCAGATTAGATTGTTCTATTTTGATGGCAAGGAAAGAACATCCCTACCTAATGGGGGCCAGTCATAGGACTCTATGGATATTCACATGGTGTATGTCAGTTAGAAGAACCTCTCAAATAGATGTCCCCTACTCTTAAAATAGTTTAATGAATTGGAACCTTAAGATATGCAGAATATGCTTTAGACTTTATTTAGCCTATATGATTTGAGAATAAGAACATAATATAGATTTCATAACTAAGTGTAATGGCTCACAAGATTTAGATTGCTCATTTTATTATTTATGATTTGACTTTCAAATTTTTGATTACTCAAGCTTAAGTGAGTCATTTACATTAGCATGCATGGTGTTTTCTATAAATAGTGATGATATTGTTTACTTATTACATGCACCACAATATACTCAGTACATCATCAAAGTACTGATCCACATATACGTTTATGTGCTACATTATTTCTTAATGTAGGTTCAGGTGTTAAGTCTCAACAGTGAGAGTGATTTTCGAGCATCTCATCTACATCCTTACAGTTGGTGAGTCCTCTTAGTTCGGTGACTTAGCTATTCAGATTTTTAGTTATTAGTAAATGTTTTCATTACTATTTTCAAATAGTATGAGCAACTCTATAGATTCAGTTAGTAGAGGCTTGTCGGACTACTAAATTCAGTCTTAGATTTTAGATGTCGTATTTAGACCTTTTATTATTTGTTTTATTAAATTGATATGATTAGTATTTTCAGATATACTTAGACTTTTCATATTTTTTCCACATTGCCTATATCGCATATTCATATTTCCCTAGTTTGAGATTCAGAGCTAATTGAAAGCAGCCAGGGTTAGCTTAGGACTACTTGTAGTTCAAAGAACCATATGGCATTCTGAGAATCAGATTTTGGGGCATTACAAACTTGGAATCAAATCCTAAGGTTTAGGGAGTTCTAGAGAGTCAGTAAAGCCGCATTATGTAGAGTCTTGATCATTGGTGTGCAACATGCCACATCTATGAGCAAGAGGCTATGGAATATTTTAGGAAAATCTTCTCTTTCTTTCATAATCCATCATGCTTACAACTTTCTCTTTATGCAATTAGCCTATGCTCTTTTATGACAGAATATGCCTCATCCCAGAGCTAACGCCCATAGAAATGATAACCAACCACATCAGCCCGCAGATCCTTTGAATGAGAATATGTCACATATAGATTTTTGGCTGTGACAACAAATGTTTAGGGAAACCGTCAGGCTGTAGCCCTACCTCAGCAAGATGGGGACTTAGCTGCAGCTAGAATCAAAGATTTTATAAGGATAAATCCTCTAGAATTCTTTGGGACAAAAGAAGGTGAGGTCCCACAACTTTATCTTGATGAGGTGAAGAAGATCACCTAAATTATACATATTTCTAAAGAGAAAAGTGTAGAATCGCCATCCTATAGGCTAAAGGATGTTGCTTATGATTGGGTGGTGAAGTGGAAGAAAAGTAGAGAAGAGAATGCAGCTCCCATAACTTGACAGATATTTCAGGATACATTTTTAGACAAATTCTTCTTACTTGATATGAGGGAAGCTAAGATAGAAGAGTTCATGAACTTGAGGCAGGGCTTTATAATAGTGAAGGAGTATTGCCTCAAGTTCAACCAGTTGTCTAAGTATGCCCCTATTCTGATGGCTGACACAAGGTCAAGCATGAGTAAGTTTGTGATTGATGTGTCTGGATTGGTGGTTAAGGAGTGTAGGAGTGCTATGATCAAAAGATACATGGATCTTTCTAGATTGATAATACATGCTCAGCAGATTGAGGTAGAGAAGATAAAGGAAAAAGAGAGAGAGAGTAAATAAGAAGGCTAAAATAGGATAGTTTGATTATGGTTAGAATAAGTCTGGAGGAACAAATTATTCCCAATTTTAGAATCATTCATCTATACCCCCACCTTTTTTAGCCAGTACTTCTGCACCCAGAAATAGACCAAAATAGTTGGGTACGTCTTCTATGTCCAGATATCAGAATAGTATGAGTGGGAA
>NW_025857030.1:0-4674 GCF_002878395.1 Capsicum annuum
GCTAAAAACATTAACGAAAGAGAAGAAAGTACCTCAATAACACCGAGATTGTTGGTGAAGAGTTCACCGACTTTTCATTTTCGAAGACTATTTAAATCAAAATTAAAATAACAAGATGTAAAAATCTCAAAAACACTAAACAATTTACAAGTTCGTAGGCCAAAAAAAAGTGTGATAAATTCACCTTGTTATATTTCAATGAACGTACACTCATTTAGCAATAAAAAACTACAACATAAATTATCAGACCATTCACGTTATCATACAACTCTACATAACAATACATAGAATTCCATCCAAACTCTTTTAAGAAAATATTAATTAATAGCAAATGAGAAGAAAGTACCTCAATGACATCCAGATATTGTTTGTGAACTTTTTCAGTAGAGAGTCCAAGACTTTCCATTTTTAAAGCTATCCAAGACTTTCCATTTTTAAAGCTAACTCCTTTTATAAAAGTATATTCATAAAACCTAAAAGAATTTGATTTAGAACTTCTATAAGATTTGTATTACAAATATATTATTTGTATTAAATTAGGATTCAATTTTTGTATTACATATATATTTTTTTGTGTTAAATAAGGATTCAATTTTCTTATTTTTCAAAAATAATTCAAGTTTTCATTGATTGCTTCTTTGTTTCTCAAATTAAAATAGTACGTCCTTCCAAAACGAAAGGCAATTTTAGTTTGTTAGGACAAAACAAACGGTTTTAAGTTTTTCTATTTTCCAAAAATAAGCCAAGTTTGTATTAATTAGTTCTTTGTGTTTGAAAAATAATACGACCTTCTATTTTTGTAAGAAAATAAGAAAATACTCCGAACATTAATTTCTAATCAAGTTTTTTCCTAATTTATGGGAGTTGTTTTCTATTCTAATTTAAGTCTTTCTTTTCCTAATTTAGCAACATGAAAACATTAATAATATTCTCCTTCCTATCTATTTTAGGAGTCTAATTAATACTATAAACATAATAATATAATAATTTGAGAAAATAAGCGAAAAGACAATTTTATCTATTGCAGAAATTTTTAATGAAGGGTAAAAAATTCAAATCACTTTTCTAAGGGTCTTTACACTTTTAATATATATATATCGAAAGACTTATTTTCTATTTATAAAGGTTTTTCACTTTATATTCTTGGAATGAAATCAAACTGTATATGCAAATCTATTTCAAGTAGAATCAAAATTTGGTCTAAATATTAGGGAATTAAGAGAAAATTATATAATTATAGCTTTATTTATTAATAATAACTTCAATATGCATTCTTCTAAAAGGAGAAAAAAAATTAAATGTTGGAAGTTTGTCTCCGTTACGTTGTAGGTTTACTTTATTAAATAAGTAGAGTTTTATTTGAGTTTAAATTTCTAAAATAATAAGAGTTGTACATAACTCAAATAAGGAAAAATCTAATAATAGTTCAAATTTTAATTGATTTAAAATTTTAGAAAAATAATAAAAAAAACTGTTATAAATGTATTTACATTGTAGTGAATGTCTATCAAGATCTACTTTGATATCTATTAGGATTTGAAGCATCCGTCTTTTATTCAGACTAGGAGTAAATTTCCCCTATAAATAGAGGGGTTTTGTTAATTGTTTCTTGTTCCAAATCACTATATAAGAGGTGTGACCCTTTTTTATGCTAAACTAGCTACTAGAGGAAATTTATGCTTAATATTGAGTTAAGGGTTAGTGTTATATGTAAATTTGCATAAAAATTCAAGGGCTAACCTAATATATATACTTGACTTGAATAAGAGGTTATATTATGAAATATTGCCTAGTAAGGAGGCTTATGTTATAATTAGCTACTTCTAAAATATTATTTGGAACCTAGAAGCCTAGTAAACTAGTTGGTGGACTTTACTCGATTAAAATATGGAAATTAGTCCACAGTCATATAATCTCTCATCTTCAAGAGAAGAAATAAGAATTACTCTCTCTTCTCTCTACTCTTGTTCTTTATTCTTTCTTGCTTTATAACACAATTAAGCCATAGTCTTCCAATATTTTTGGTCCGATAACTAGCGGTTCTAATTCAGGTAGCATGTTCCATATATTGTTCTTTTTTCTTTGTTCTGATGGTTTTCATTGGAGTTCAAGGTTTTCGTTAAACTTTGCAAGAGAGAACACTCCATCACTCGTATGGCTTAATAACACGATTTAGGAGAATAAATTCCAGTATTATGGAGTTGTCATGTGTTAACTGTCATTTGTTGATGTTATAATATGAGGAAGGCGCGGTGTTCACCTAAACCCCTTCGGGCATCGACGAAAAATTGTGAGGTATATTGGAGGTATGTTTTAATCTATATAGATAGACTTTGAATGCATATTGCTGTATACGTGAGCTTCTTTGCTGTTTGTTTATGTGTGCACGTGTGTATATGTAGACATACACATAATCAGCTTAATCCCTAATTTAGATGATATAATCTTAGTATTGTTTGAGGATACTGCAATTGTCCTAGCATGTTACCTGTTAGGTTACTACAAGCCAAGGAATACTTACATTCTTCCCATAGGTATATATATGTTTTGAGTTTGTATTGATTTCTTTTCCTGAAGGTTCAATTATCTAAATTCCATAGGAAAATTATTAAGTCTTGATTTTTAAAGTTCTTACGGCAGACACGGTAATATTGGCAGCATGTCACTTATATTCTATGTTGTATATCATTAATTTCAATACTTCTCTTATTATAACTATTTGTTTAAAGATGTTTACCAAAAGTGACAATCTCATATATGAAATACCTCACAGTGCTTGGTATATATATTTGAGTCCCTGTAGAATTATCCAACAATATTTGGTCACGAGCAGTGGTTAGTTAAAGTAATATAATCACTGGTAGTGATAATATTTTCAAAAGGCTCATACGTGAGTTCTAACTCATTGATTGAGGGTAAGATGGTGAATTCAAATATCATCGCACGAAAAAGGTAAGATATTGTATTAAAGTTTCGATGCACTATGAAAATAAAATGTTGGGTTCGAGTCCCATCGATTTACGCCTAAGACGCCTTTATATGGATAAGACGTTGAGTTTGAATCTCAATGCACCATATTGATGATATTATGATGGATAAGGCAAAATAATGAGTATTTGGTGAAACATGTCCCATTAAATATGCTACATTCCTTGAATTGAATGTGATAGCAATAAATCATATGTATGCCTCAATTTGCTTTTGTAGTAGCTATCATAATTTGATACGCTTAAGGCATGATTATATTCCATTCCTGGGAAATGAGAAGCTTATTAATGCAAACATGCACTTGATTGTGATGGTATCACTACTCACCTCCGAATGAGGCAGAATAACTGAGAAGAGTTATTTCGAGATCTACTTCTAAAGTAGTAAATCTAAAATTTATTCATGTAATAGTAAATCTGAAATTTACTAAAGAAAAAATTACATGTCATGGTAAACTTGGATTTTACTAGAATAAAAGTTCATAAATTGACATGAACGATTGCGACATCTCGAAGATGTGCATACTGAGTATGGAACATATATTGAAGAATTAGAAAATTCTTCATGAACTTTAATGTTGCTTGTTTTCATGATAAGTTGGTTGGACCAACTAATTTTGGGATTGGATCCCTCAAAATCTGAAAAGAATAAAAGGTGAATAAGGGTTCGTTCACCTATCATGTGATATGTTGAAAAGATGCATCAATAAAATGATCGTATGTATATTCATTGTCAACCTGCAGTTTAACATTCATAAAGTTGCTTGCTCAATAAAATTGAGTTAAGAACATAATTTTCAGATTGTTCAATCAAGAAAGTTATCTTGATGATGATGGTTTGACATTGAATGCCTTTGATAAATAGCTCAACCATCGCTAATGAGAACAAAGCTTCATGTGTTGGTCTAAAATATGGCATGTTGCATACAATAACACTTGTATGCATTAGACTAATAAATTATGATTATTTCTTCCCCCTCAATTGGTTCAAGGTTAGGAACCAATTATTTCATCTAATAATTTTGATGTGCGGTATACGATTAATGAATATACCATAATGCACAAAGATGGATTCCTCAAAGAAGTAGAGGGTGTATGTTAGTTTTTCTAACATAAGGGGGAAATTATAAGCGCTATGAAATATGATAGGAATTATCACCAGATCCTCATCCAAAAGATAATTCAAGTCAAATGCCGAAAGCATCTCATATTAAGCGCAAGTGCTCTTATTTTGTGTATCTAAAGGACAGAGTCTATGCATGCATGAAGCGTGGTAGACTAATCGGTTCCAAATAAAATAGTCCTTGAAAATTAAGGAGAAAATAATCATAATAAGAAGGCAATGAACTCTTGAAGAGCCTACGACATATCACTTCATGAAACCTTATGTAAGGTTCAGGTACCTGAATATAATGAAGTAATGAGATCTCAAAATGTTATGTCACATTGTGAACCGATACAAAATGATATATCATCAATATCTTTGATACAATATTGGTGCAATATTGTGAAAGATTATGAGGATCTGAATTCTACGTTAATTTAAGCATGCTGACGTAGAAATATTTATCAAGTGGCATGAAAGGATGCATCTTGGTAAGCGTAAAACTTATTTGATTTGCATTCCAGACACTTGAAGCTAAGATGTCACACATGAAATGTTGAATATTGTCACTTGACAAAATTT
>NW_025857031.1:0-1376 GCF_002878395.1 Capsicum annuum
GGAAGAGGCACAAGAGACAGACCGCCGGGAAGATGAGAGTCGAGAGGGGTCGATCCCTAGAAATTTCAGATCAATAGATCCATCTGGGTGTTGAATAACCCGTTCGATCTGTGATCTTTCGGAATAGGTCCGAGTAGGTTGGGTGATGGCCTCAAAGTGCCAATCATTACTGTGTAAGATGTCATCCCAAACTAGAGCCTTTGGAACAAAGACTGTGCTGCGGTCTTTGTTTGCTTCCATTAGGGTGGTAACCCCTTTGGGGCTCGTAAATCTAGCCTTTGGGGCTAGAGTAGTACCCATGAGGCGATAATATACTCGGTATATAATCGCTATTTCTCGGGTATTGTCCTTACTGTTCATGTTTTTTGTTTTAACATTAAGTGTTAAAACATCCATGATGTTAGGATCGTTTATGTCGACCGAGAAATTAGGATAGCAATTAAAGTATACCGGGCCGTCAGCGAGGTTACTTTGGATGACTCCTAGGAGAGAATCGTCAAAGTTCAGAAGACGAGCATCTCTTAGTAGAGCACAGACAGGGATATCTAGGCCCTGTCGAAATAGGGGCTTAATAGCTACCTGGACAAGTCCAACATGCAGATAATTAAACTGGTTTTTATACCTGTTTATATCTAATTCGTTGAACAATTGAATAATTTCTAAAGAATTATTAATGGCTACAGTAGACTCTGAGGTCTTGATGTTATGCTTTTTCAAAAAGCTGAATTTTCCTATTTGGTAAATAGTGTTGAAGGATTCTTCTGGAATACTCCAGTTTTGAAGATCAGTTTCAATGGTGGCAATCGGAGTTGCCGAGGAAGAAAGGTTAACTGTGTTTTTGATGTGGCTGTTCATCAAGAAAACAAGACTGTCTAGAGACTGATAGAGCAGAACTTATTTCAACAGAGACATACGAAAATAATCTAATATGCAAGAACTAAATATAATTATGTCGATATATCTATGGCTTATGGGATATTAATAAGTCTTAATGGCATTACTCTAAGGACAGCTAAGTGTTTTACTCAGTGACGGGACCACCAACAAGGTCTTACGCGCTTCTCCCTAAGCTTTAACGACCTATCTTTCAGGCTGACCAACGTCCTCACCGGAGATTACTCGGTTCTGTTAAACACTTAAACAGTACGTAGAAACCCCATACTTAAATTAAAACCCCATTATAAGACAAGATATAATAACATAATTAAATATTTAGGTAAAGCATACTGATTAAATTAATATGTTCTGTTAAAATAGTTTAGCTCATGCTCTAGACAGATTATGTGTTTAGCCGCTCATGCTAAACAGATAATCTGCCAACATGGCTTTGATACCAGTTTGAGAGGATCGTGTGTTAATCTTGAAAACAAAACAAA
>NW_025857032.1:0-1113 GCF_002878395.1 Capsicum annuum
CCACTTGGCATAATCTGGCGTGCCAAGTCACCATTAGAAAATCCTTTTCAAAACCGTTTGACTCTTTGAACTAGTTTGCGAACAGAGATTCCGGCTAAGGAATTCTGTTGACCAAGGGAAAGGTATTAGGCACCTCTCGATCCCGTGGTTCAACCACGGTCGCTTGGTAGAGTGTATCGACTATTTGGCACTAATAAATGTATGAACCACACAAGAAGCACGCAAAATAATCAAACAAAACAAAACACCTCGAAATGTAAAGTCTAGTTCAATTATTACAACCCGAAATAAAGAGGGACTGAAAGTAAACCTACGCTAATCCTAAACTAAAGCTCTACCCGATGCCTCGGGCCTTTACCACAAACATCCTCCAGGTACATGATACCTCGGGGCATTCCCCGGTGAATAAATATATACAGATACTTCGGGGTATTCCCTGACCAAATTATACAATTGATTCAAAAGTGCTAAAATCAAACCATTCAATCAAATTTCAAACATTCAACCAACCCACAATCTCTAGATTTGCCTACCTGACGTACGTCTTGCCTATTCTTATCAGCATATCTTGATACTACCAAATTCAATTAACGTTTATTTCAAGTCAAACAACTAATGAATCAAACTAATCAAAGTTCACTAATTATATCAAGTTTTCAATTCTCGCCCACTTATTCCCACATGAATTCAACTCTTTCAATTCCTTCATTCACGTAAATCAATCAATCAATATCAACCACAGTAATCGCGATTTCTCAAACACAATATCGAAACATATCACCACGTCACAATTATCAACCAAACACAATATTCACTCCAACACATCAAATATAAAAAACATGAAATAAAAGAAGGGAATAGAATTGGACCTCGATTCGTAGCTTTCAAATTCAAATATTAATCGAGTGAAAAAAAATGAAGACCGCATCCAAATATCCCGAGCAGAACCTCAGCAACGATTAAACCAAACTCGGTATTAAAAATAATAACCGGACAGCTCCAAAACCAGTGAAGAAAAACTCATAATATGGAATCCAAATCATAAATATTGACACGATTTCAACAAGAAAACTCCGAGGACTGACATCGACGGCGAAACACCAAAATAGATGA
>NW_025857033.1:0-1816 GCF_002878395.1 Capsicum annuum
GCCTAATGTCAGCCCAAGTGGTCGAGCCTACGTCATAATTTGTGACAATGGGGCCTGTGTTCGCGCCGCCCCAACCCAATTCAAAGTATAATTTCTTATCATCTCATTGGTTGCTTAGCACACGGTCTCAATTGTATATGCAATTGTAATGTTAAACACAAATCATCTCTTTCAATTGTTCTAACTTGATACTTTAATATAAATACAAATCTGGATTTATTGTACATTTTTTTTGGCAGTTATCCACTCATACAGGCAGTTACAGAGTTGAATATATGTTTTCCCCGCCTTGTGTCCCACATCGATAAGCTAGCAACGCAACCAAGTGTATATATGTTGTTGCAGCAACATGAACAGACACGACCTTACTTGAACAGGATCTGTTCTAAGGAGACAGGAAACCAAGTCCAGTGGATGAACTGTGGCTATGAGGTTAGAGCGTGATTAACAGCCTCCATGGCCTTTGGGTCATGGTGCCATAGATGATCGTTCTCTGCCTTGGTGGTCTACTGGGCTTGAGATGGGCTCGTGGCAATCTGACAAACTCATAATTCTTTTTGCTGGAGCTCTACTCTCAGAATCGTTATCAGCCTGGTCCACTGGGCTAGAGATGGTCTCATGGTTGTGTGACAGACTTACCAACTCTTGTTTCTGGTACTATCATGGTGTTTACATTATCATCAAGAAAAAAAATGACAGGATTATTTATCTCATATGTTAGTTTTGATTTAAACTGAATGAATCCCATGCTTCCTGCTTCAGAGTTAAACTAACACTGTTAAGTTTTCATGATTGTTAGTTTGTTATACACAATACAGAAAGATTCACTTAGTCCCACATCGTTAAGTAAAGAGGATTTAATAGTAGCATGGAGATACTATAAAAAAGGGCCAAGTACATCGGAGAAACATACTTACCTGGACGGGGTCAATGGGCGATCAAGATGGCCTATGGCCTAGGCTGGTGACCTCCATTGCACATTGGAGGGGTGCCTGCCTAAGGTTGGCCCAAGTGGCTGAGTTTGCGCGGCCCCTACCTGATCCGAAGTTCAATTATTTTGATTGTCTTGTTCATGTTTTTATATGATATATGATCGACTGCTTGAACAAGCAGTCTTTATAGTTTGTATCTTTACCACTTGCAAACCTCTCAATGGAGTCTTTAGTTCAACAAGTTCTGGTAAAACTGTGTGCAATGATTTTACTCAATAGACTGATGTGGCAGTCGTTGTAATAGTTGGTGTACACTAAGAACCCGAGGCCTTTTGCTGCGCGTTCAATCAAACACATTGCTTCCAACTCCGACCATGTATACAATAATATATATAAAACAACATACCTGGTGTTATCTCACAGACGAGGACTTGGAGGCTCAAGTAAAGTATATCAAAGCAGGCATGAAAACTCGAACCTCTCAATTCATATCATTAATACGTGTCTACGTGTAACTGCTGTTATTTTGGGTATAAATAAAATCGTATTCCAATATGAACTTCAGCAAGTTCAAACAATCTTCTGGAAAATGAAAAACTCTAACAAGATAGAGATGAAGGTTAGAAGATTCAAGTCCACAGAATTCACAGTGTGTCCTTCAGGAAATTATTTCCGTCAAGTACCCGAGGTTACGGGATATATCCTCGCAGGATAAAATGAATCACTTCAACAAAATGGTGGTTCCTCAAATTCTACCGAACAACGAACTCACTCAACGGTAACAAATCATACTTGAGTTTTGTAAGAAAAAGGAGTATTTTGACGTCATAATTTCGTGCCAATATCTAAGGAAAATCAGATATTTATAGCCAAAAGGTGTTGCA
>NW_025857034.1:0-31651 GCF_002878395.1 Capsicum annuum
ACATTTTAGGAAAAAGTGTAATTCTTTCTTTCAGAAGTTTATCGTGCTTAAAGTATCTCTCTCCGCTATTGATTCGTGCTCTCCTCTTTCAGAAATATGCCTCCACATCGAGTGAGAAGAAATAATGATGGTCAGCAACCTCAACCTGCTGACCTATTAAATGAAAATGTGTCTCATGCTGAATTTCGGACAGCCTTTCAGGCGCTGGCCTAAGCTATTACTGCAAATGTTCAGGCCAACCCGGCCCTGGCTCCACAGCAACAGGGAGGTGATTCAGCTGCTGCCAGGATCCGTGACTTTATGCGGATGAATCCGCTAGAATTCTATGGGTCCAAGTCTGATGAGGATCCATGATTGTTTTTAGAGGAGGTACAGAAGATTACTCAGGTGATGCATATTTCTAAGGAACATAGTGTGGAGTTGGCTGCGTTTAGGTTAAAAGACCTTGCTTATGACTGAGTTATTACTTGAAGGAAAGGTAGAGGTGAGGGAGCTGTCCCTACAACTTGGCAAGAGTTCCTGGATAAGTTTTTCCCTTTAGAGATGAGGGAGGCAAAGGTGGAAGAGTTTATGAACTTGCGACAGGGCTCTATGACTGTTAGGGAGTACTTTCTAAAGTTCAATCAGTTGATCAAGTATGCTCCTGACTTAGTGGCTGATAATCAGGCAAGTATGAGTAAGTTTGTGACTGGAGTGTCTAGTTATGTGGTTAAGGAGTGTAGGTCTGCTATGCTGAATAGTGAGATGAATCTTTTTAGGCTGATGACTCATGCCCAACAGATTGAGGCAAACAAGATTAAGGAGAGAGATAAAATGAGAGGGAATAAGAGAGCTAGGTCCGAGCAGCACGAATAGGGTTAGACTAGATCGCAGAAAGATAGTTGCCCTAGTATCAGGATCATTCGTCTATGCTAGCACTGTCATCTACTAGTGCTCCCATGCCTAGAGGTAGGCAGGAGCAAGATAGCAGGTCATATGCATCCAGGTCCCAATATAGTGCTGGCAGTAAGCCAAATTATCCCTTGTGTCTTAAGTGTGGTATGGCTCATTCAGGTGAGTGTTGGGGTGAGAAGAGGGGTTATTTCCGGTGTGGTGACATCGGCCATAGAGTTAGAAATTGTCCACAGGATGGACAAGGTCGTCGTGACTATCGCCCTCAGACCCAGACCCAGACCCAGACTATTAGTGCTCCAGTTCCAGTGACTCACCCAGCCCCAGCTCAGGGCACCTCTTCTAGCAATGCTGGCGGGCAGCGGCAGAATAGATTCTATGCTTTATCATCCTTCCAGGAACAGAAGGACTCTCCCGATATTGTTACTGGTATGCTTCGTATATTTCAGTTTGATGTGTATGCTTTGTTGTATCCTGGATCCAGTTTCTCATATGTTACACCTTTGATTGCTGTGAATTTTGAAATGAGTCCCGAGATTATTCCTGAGCCTATCCTAGTTTTTACCCCATTGGGTGATTCGATTGTTGCCCAGAAAGTGTATAAAAAGTGTCCTGTTACCGTTATTCATAGAGTCTTGTTGGCTTATCTGATTGAGTTAGACATGGTAGATTTTGATATGATTCAGGGTATGGACTGGCTATATTCTTCTTATGCCTCTATTGATTGTCGAACCCGAGTGGTCAAGTTTTAGTTTTTGGGTGCATCCGTGTTTGAGTGGTCTGGGAATTCTATGTCACCCAAGAGTTATTTTATCTCTTACCTCAAAGCTAGAAAGATTATTTCCAAGGGGTGTATTTACCATTTGGTTAGAGTCAAAGACACTAAGTCTGAGACTCCAACTCTCTAGTCTTTTAACGTCGTCAATGAATTTTCTGATGTCTTTTCGGATGATCTCCCAAGGATACCTCCTGATAGAGAGATAGAGTTCGGGATTGATCTTTATCTCAATACTCAGCCCATTTTTATTCTACCGTATGGCCCCTGCAGAACTTAAGAAGTTGAAAGAGCCACTCAAAGATCTTCTAGATAAGGGTTTCATAAGGCCCAGTGTTTCTCCTTGGGGTGCTCCTGTGTTGTTTGTAAGAAAGAAAGATGGCTCTTTGCGTATGTGCATTAATTACCGCCAACTGAATAAAGTCACCGTAAAAAATAAGTACCCCCTTTTGAGAATAGATGATTTGTTTGATCAATTGCAAGGTGCAAGTTATTTCTCAAAGATAGACCTTCGTTTCAGCTATCATCAACTCAAAGTTAGGGAGTGTGACATCCCAAAAACCACTTTTCGAACTTGTTATGGCCATTTTGAGTTTGTTGTTATGTCTTTCGGGTTAACTAATGCCCCAGCAGCTTTCATGGACCTCATGAATTGAGTGTTCAGACCATATCTGTATATGTTTGTTATAGTGTTCATCGATGATATACTGGTGTACTCCCGTAGTGAGGATGAACATTTTGATCATCTCCGAACTGTCTTGCAAACCCTTAGAGATCACAAGTTATTTTCAAAGTTCAGTAAGTGTGAGTTTTGGCTAAGGTCAGTTGCTTTTCTGGGTCATATCATTTCTTTCGAGGGTATTAAAGTTGATCCCCAAAAGACCAAAGCTATTAGAAATAGGCCTAGACCTATTTCTCCAACTGATATCCAAAGTTTTTTGGGTTTAGCTGGCTATTACCGCCGTTTTGTTGAGGGTTTCTCCTCTATACCGTCTCCTATGACTCACTTGACCCAAAAGAAAGTGAAGTTCTTGTGGTTTGAATCTTGTGAGAAGAGTTTTCAGGAGTTGAAGACTCGACTCACTTCAGCCCCTGTTTTGACTTCGCCTGATGGTGTTGATGGTTTTGTGGTGTACTGTGATGCTTTGAGAGTTAGGTTGGGTTGCGTATTGATATAGAAGGGTAAGGTGATAGCTTATGCTTCTTGACAGTAGAAACCCCATGAGAAAAATTACCCCACCCATGACCTTGAGTTGGTTGCTGTTGTGTTTGCTTTGAAAATATGGAGACACTATTTGTATGGTGTCCATGTTGATATTTTCACTGATCATAAGAGTCTGCAGTATGTGTTTACCCAGAGAGAATTGAATCTTAGGTAGAGATGACGGTTAGAATTGTTAAAGTACTATGATATGAGTGTGTTGTACCATCCGGGCAAGGCCAATGTTGTGGCGGATGCCCTAAGTAAAGTGTCCATGGGTAGTGTTTCGTGTGTGGTAGAAGGTAAGAAAGATTTGGCTCGTGATGTACATCGTTTGGATAGATTGGGGGTTAGGTTGTTTGACTCTACTAAAGGTAGTATAGGGTTTCAGAGTAGTTCCGAATCCTTCTTGGTTTCGGAAGTGAAGGAAAAGCAATACTTAGATTCTAGTTTGGTCAGACTGAAGGAGTCAGTCAAGGACCAAAAATTAGAGGTTTTCTCCCAAGGGGGAGATGGTGTGTTGAGATTGTAGAGTAGATTGTGTGTCCCGAATATTGATGATCTGAGACAGAGGATTATGGCTAAAGCACACGGGGCACGATATTTTATTTATCCTGGTGCCACTAAGATGTACTGAGACTTGCGGGAAATCTATTGGTGGAGTGGCATGAAGAAAGATATGGCAGCATTTGTAGCTAAGTGTGCAACATGCCAACAGGTTAAGGTTGAACACCAAAGACCTAGTGGTATGATGCAAGAGTTTAGTATTCCCACCTGGAAGTGGGAAGAGATAAATATGGACTTCGTGATTGATTTACCTCCTTCCCGAAGCCATCATGATTCCATTTGGGTTGTGGTTGATAGGTTGACTAAGTCTGCTTATTTCTTGCCTGTTCATACTTCATATACTGCTGAGGATTACACTAGATTGTATATCTGAGAGCTAGTCAGACTGCATGGAGTTCCCTTGTCTATCATTTCAGATAGGTGTACTCAGTTCACTTTGCAATTTTGGAAAGCTTTTCAGAAGGGTCTTGGTACCCAAGTGCTTTTGAGCTCTGCTTTTCATCCACAGACCGATGGTCAGGCTGAGCGGACCATCCAGACCTTAGAGGATATATTGAGAACTTGTGCACTTGACTTTAAGGAAAGTTGGGATGATCACTTACCGTTGATAGAGTTTACTTACAATAACAGTTTCCACTCTAGTATTGGCATGGCTCCGTTTGAAGCCTTATATGGGAGGAAGTGTAGATCACCTATAGGTTGGTTCGAGGTGGGTGAAGCGGCTGTGAGTGGTCCTGATTCGGTATTTGACGCTATGGAAAAAGTTAAGTTGATTAGGGAAAGGTTGAATATTGCGCAGAGTCGTCAGAAGTCATATGCGGATGTTAGAAGGAGAGACCTTGAGTTTGAAGTTAGTGACCTAGTGTATCTGAAAATTTCACCCATGATGGGGGTGAAGAGATTCGAAAAGAAAGGGAAGCTTAGTCCCAGTTATGTTGGTCCTTACAAAATTCTTAGCCGTGTTGGTAAGGTAGCTTATGAGGTCGATTTGCCTTCTGAGTTGTCCTCTGTTCATCCAATATTCCATTTCTCCATGCTTAGAAAGCATATTAGCGATGTTATGGTAGTGCATTACTCTGTGAGTACTGACATTCAAGAAAATCTTTCTTTTGATGAGATTCCTATTGAGATTCATGATTTCAGTGTCCAAAGACTAAGGAACAAAGAAGTTCCCTTGGTCAAGGTATTGTGGCGAAACCAATCTGTTGAGGGTGCAACTTGGGAAGCTGAGGCGAATATGCGATCCAAGTACCCGCACCTATTTTTTGCAAACTCCGATCAAGCCGAAGGTACCGTTCTTTCCTAAATCATGCACTTTTGATAAAAGTTGCAGCAGTTCAGCTGTCATTTATTATGTGTTCAGCTGTAGTTTCTTGAATTTATGCATTCTATGTTGCATTCGGAGTAAGAAACGATGTGGTGATGAGTCTAACGAATGGTTTCAGCTATATCCTCTATTCCCTATCTAATCTTCGCATGTCTAGGATCATTCAAGGACGAATGTTTCCAAGAGGGGGATAATGTAATACCCCAGGAAATTTTTCATTGAAATTTTGTGCGTAAACGTGCTGGGTTCTATCTTCTAGAAAAAATTATAAATTTTCCATGTGGAATGTCTTAGATTATGACCAACCATTGCGTAGAGTATTGAATAATATTTCCAACGATATGTGGATCATCCAAAACGGACACCCGAGCGACGAGTTATGAACATTTCGATCGAACCATGAATAGTAGTGAACAGTAAAATGTGCAGGAAAAAGTACTGAGGCCTGGCGTATATTTTCTCCAACTTTAAATGATCATAACTCCTTGTAAATAATGATCTAGGTAATCTACTATATATCAACGGAAAGTCTGCGAGTCCTCTTTCCAATGAAATTAGTTTCATCCAATTTTTCCATCGGAGCAAAACGTTATGGCCGATCTACTTCAGCCTATCGAAAGCAAATTTTTGGGTCAACTTCAAACAATCATAACTCCTCATACACAATGATCTGGGTGTGATAATATATATCAATGGAAATATATAAGAGTCTTCTTTCTAATGAAATTGGTTTCATCCAATTTGGATATCTGAGTAAAACGTTATGGTTGATCTACTTTAGACTATCAAAATAGTCCACCAAAGGACAGATTCGAGAATTATTTAATTTTTAGGGGCATTTTGGTCATTCCCTATCACCCAAAATCCGTCCAAACCCTATATTAAATCCTATTAGAAGCATTATATGTTATATTTTATCAAATTTCCTCAAAAAGAAAACCCTAAGCTCCTACATCCAACTTCAAGAACCTCCAAAGTTCACCATTAATTCTGCAAATTTATTCAAGATTCCAAGTTCCTAGTTCAAGAACTCCAAGAACCATCATTCAAAGGCATGATTAACAACTCAAAAACGAGTATTGATCTAAAGTTCATCATTCAAGGTATGTGGGGTTTTTCAACAAGAACTCTCTTTCATTCTTGTGCCCAAAAGTAATTTTCTTTACAAAGGCATGATTTTTATTTGATTTTTACGAATTTGAAGCATGAACCCATATCTTATGATGATTATTATGAAATCTTGATGTTTATGATTTCAAAAGATGAATTTACATGTGTGGAGATATAAATCATGAATCTTGAACGATATTTATCATGATTTTGATATTTGGATCGTGAATCCTCATTGGAAATTGTGTTTTTTTGAGAAAGTGTGTGTTATAAGCACGTTGATGTTGAATATTTGATATATTTTAAATGATTTGACCTTTTGGTCTTAATGGAGTTGTTTTGAACTCGAGTGTGAAAGAAATCCACAATGTGGTTGATTTTGATTAATGGGAAGCATGATGGCTCCCGATGTATATTTATATATTACTTAAATTTTTTTGTTGTGGATTGTCTTGAAATGATCTAAGCTATGTCTGGGAGAAATCTTTAGCACCGAGTGGGAGGTATAAAGAGACCTTACTTTCCTAGAACTACATGTCCCCATAGGAGTGAGCCTGAGGCTTATTTATATAGTGATCACTAGTTTGTGTGGATTTGATATCTATAGTCCTACTCCGATGGCAAAGATAGGACGGCTCTCCCCAACGTGAGTTGTTTGTTGGACTCCATGTAGCTCACATATTTTATGTCGGTTATAGGATCTCCCAGTGTGTGTGTGTTTCCTTGTGTCTATGGTGAATGGGGAAGTGATTTGAAAGTAGAATTGTGAAAGTTATTCTTTTGAAAGATTTAAATGATATTTACATTATGAGAATTGATATTCTTGATGAACTGAAAGTGATTGACAAATTATATGATGACTCACATATGTTATTATACTTATTTCATCCTCTCATGATTATGATGATTTTCTTCGGGCTATGTGAGTCTTTCATACATCCTGCATATTTCTTATAAATATTTATGATTATGATGTTTATACAACTGCATACACCCCCATATACTCGGTTCCTTTCCATGGTATTGACCCACATCTTCGAATATGGGCTGCATTTTCTCGGAATGTAGGTTCAGGTGCTCAGTTTCAGGTTCGACTGTGATTCTTCGGACACGCAGTTCTACATACTCTATTGTGGTGAGTCCTCATGTTCCGAGGACGTGATGTATGATGTTGGTTTCACAGAATCGTTTACATTTGATAACTAAGTATGAGTCAGTTGGGGCATGTCTCAATGGCTCGCTGGTTTTATTGATTCTCTTAGAGGCTTGTCAGACTAGTATAGATGTTAGGAGTTGAATAATAAGTCGTATTTCGTTATCTTTCTGAAATTCTTTTATTCTTGGATGATGATTACTCTGTTGATATTTGAGAGTTATTTTTGAAAACCCCGTTGATTTGTGTTGAACTATATAAAAATGGCTCAAAGGGTTAGCTTGGGGCTACTCGTAGCCTCAAGCACCGTGTGACGCTCCAGGACCCATTTTCTGGGGCGTTACAATAGGGAGATAGAACGTGGGGATAAATAAAGTAGGGGTCTTATTCTTTTATGAAATAAGAAAATAAAATTAGCGTCTAGGATAGGGATGTACCTAGAAGCCTTACTTGATTCACACGTAGGATGATAGCTTAAAGAACCTAATTGGATTATTATATCCCCGCTCAATGATGTAGTTATAATGTCTAAATTAGGTTCGAGATTAGAGGTCGGGAGACCATGATCATGCGATTAACCCTACGAATCAACAACAAAGATAAAGTTAGTTAACGAATGAATTTCAATAACATAGTATGATTGTTCGAGGTGACTTAACCCTAGGCTTTACTCTTTTGATTGTCTCAAATTGAAGTGTCACCATCCCTTCCCTCACTCGGTGCTAGTTTCTACTCCCAACTAAAAGACTCTGACTGATGTCTTAACTGAACACAACTGAACTGAATCTGATACTAATTATGTTTATCAAAAGATCTGACTGAGCTACGTTGAGATCACTTAGTTCCGTATCTGACGGAAATGGTATTGAATCACGGTATTTGACTGATGATACAGAGCTTAAATAGATTATTCGGTTACTTCCGAGATTAGAATTGAACACTTACATACTATTAGATCTGAGCTAATTATAGGACTGAGGCTAGATCACTAGCGTTATGGAGATTACAAATATAACTGAGATTACTGAGCTTTCTTAAGTTCTGCAATTGTATGAGGATACAAAGTTCTATAGTTCACTGAGTTCTGAGAATCATGGCTCGACTGGAATTTTCGTAAAGCTGACACGGGCTCTAGACAGCAGCTAAGTTGTCGGGTATAAATACCCCCAAGACTCGATAACATAAAATAAAGCATAATCATTCATCCATCATCACAACCATTCATTTATTATCATCATCACAATCATTCATTCATCATCACAGTCATTCATTCATTCATCATTATCATTAAAGCATCTCTTCAAGTATTCAAAAAACATAACATACCTTCACATTTATAATCATTAAGGCATTGAGTCAAGCATTTTGGAAACATCAACAAATACTAACATTGGGAAACATGCTACTAGATTATACTTCCTTCAACAAAGTCTTACCTCAAGTACTTCACACCTAAATTAGTCTTGACATGTATTTGGATATCATGTGATTTGGGGAAAACTTCATACTATCATGTCTCAACTTACTTGCTAACCACCTGGCATGTATTAAAATCTTAGTATATATCAAGGAGCACATAATTGGGGAATTTACTACTATCATATCTCCACTTGTTCACTAAAGTCCTTCAACAAACACTAGACATGCATGGGTTCAAACTTATTTAGATATTTTCTACCATCATGGAATAATTCATTCACTGAGGTATTTTATCAAACACTAGGCATGCATGGACTAGCTCTCAATTTGGGGGTTTTCTGTTCAAGATACTACAATGACCCTTATGCTTCACCTAAGCTCTTTATAAAACTTATGGGGGACATGCTTTACTTATTCCACCATTTCTACACCCAAATGACATAAACACATCACATAGAAAACAACTTCAAGAGGGTTTATCACAAACATCACATGAATTTCACATACTAGGGTCAAAGCTCATAAATCTTATAAACAAACATGAATCAAAACTCAACATCAGCTGGAACATCAATTTCAACTCACATGAATCATTAACAACTCATAAACATAAAATCTTTGAGTTTTAGAAAAGGGTAATTGAAATTCTTGGATGAACGGGACCCAAGAATCAACATCTACATACCTGGAGAAACTCTTTCTTGAAAGCCTTTGGAGAGATTCTTGATTTCCTCTTGATTTCTCCCTTGATTTTTGTTGAAGAAGAAGAGAGGATTTAATTTTTTGAAAACCCTAGTTTTTGGAGTGAAAGAGAAAAATGAGGCTGAGATCCCTTAATTGGGTATTTATAGAGGCTAGGGAAAAGGGGAAAAGATCAAAAAGCCCTCGGAATTAAACTAAAAATTCCTCGATTTTACATGTTGGCGCGACGCGCCATAATCGCGCCAGTTCACTGGAATTCGGACAATTGGGAAACTGCATGACGGCACGATGCAGTTGAAATCGCATTTCCCCCTAGGTTGAGAATTGGAACTATACCGTGACACGGTGGAATCGCAGAGTTTCACTGGAAGTTGACAATTGCCATTTTGGATGGCTCCGCAATGCACTAAGGTGATAGGTGGCACACCGTCTCACTAAAATGCTCTAACTCTTCACCCGAGTGTCGAATTTGGGCAAATTTGGTATAGATGGAAAGCTTATTCGATGCTCTACATGGCAAAAAGTAGAAATTAGGGAAATTCCACAAGATTCAAAGTATTTCATACTTGGGAAGATATTTATGAAACTTTTAGACTTGGTTTTTCGCTTTACTAAATACGCTCTAAGGCTTAGACTGGAAGAGGATTTTGTGGGGTATTACATTATCTCCCCCTTGGGAATATTCTTCCTCGAATGTCGCTTGATAGACTGATAATACGAATTAACTAAACTTACTCAAGGAACGGGAACATCTCAGAACATGACTACGCAACTGGAATAACTAACATACAGAGTTCTCATACTGGGCATGCATATCTGATGCATGGAATACTCGACTGAATCTACTCATAGTTGAATTCTCATAACACACATGCATATCTGATTCATAGACTCATAACTGGGCTGATCTCATGAATACATGACTGAACACACGCTGACAAGCTGAACTCATTTCTACTGAATGTGCATATCTAATGCATGAATGTCTAGCTGAGCTGACTTTCGAAAGCACGATTGACAATGCAATAGCAACTGATGCTAACTTCATAAAGAAGATTTGAATATGCATCTGAACGAGCCTAAGGACATGCAAACATCATACTACTATAGGGTATCTTCCCCTTAAGACTCTATGTCCCTCTAAACACACTTTACTGAAATACTGGGGCGATGCGCGGGGCACCTACAGACTAGGTCATAATTGACCAACTGAGATCTGAAACTCATGCATGACTCATGCTAGCATATAAGCTCAAAATGAAAGCAAAGGATCTAACAATGCATAGCATAAAGATGAAGGGCTCATAACATACCCGGGTCTATTTCAGGGAGTCTCTCCCGATCAAGGCGAGCCTGAAGTGTATGGAGTCTACCCCTTTGAGTCAGCACTCTATATTCTCGTATTCTATAGCCTGTCTCACGACACCCAAATTAGATATCACTACCAGCTCTACACATACCTTGGTGGTGCTTTCCATACACTCTACAATGCGGATGGGCACAAACACTACTAGCACTACTCTGAAGCTTGGCCTCAGATCTGATACCCCCAAACACAGGTGCGGGTACACTAGCTAAAGATGGAGCTGGGGCTAAAAATCTCTGACCATGACGAGAATGACTACCACACTAGGACCCTGCCTGAGAGAAACCACGACTACCTATCTTGGCTTTCTTATTCACTCTCTCTCTTTCCTTCATCTTATCTGTCTCAATCTATTGTGTATGCATCATTAGCCTAAAAAGATATATATCTCTATTGAGCATAGCATCTCTACACTCTTTCAACACATAACTCGATACCCTAGATAAAAACTTACTCATACTCGCTCTAGGGTCAGCTACCAAGTCGAAAGTATACTTAGCTAATTGGTTAAACTTAAGATAATACTCTTTCACGATCATGGAACCTTGCCTTAGGTTCATGAACTCTTCTACCTTAGCCTCTCTCATCTCTGGCGGAAAGAATCTATCTAGAAAGGCACTCTAAAACTCTAGCCAAGTCACAGGAGTTGCATCCTCCCCTTTACTCTTCTTCCACATCACTACCCAATCATGAGCAATATTCTTTAACCTATAAGATGCTAACTCAATACTCTCCTCCTCAGAAATATGCATAATTTGGGTGATCTTCTTTACCTCTTCAAGATAAAACTGTGGGTCCTCACCTACCCTGACCCAAAGAATTCTAGCGGTTTTATTTTCATGAAATTTCTAACCCTGGCTGCAGTAGAATTCCAATCATGCTGAGGTGGGACTGCAACCCGATGATTACTCTGAACATTAGTCACGGCATGGTCTAGCGCCTGAAAACCTACCCGAAACTCTGCATGTGACACACTCTCATTCTCAAGATCTACTGGCTGTGGGGGCTGGTCGTCAACCCCATGGATAAAGTTTCTGCGAGGAGGCATACTCTGTAATTGGAAGGAAGAAGTAGATTAGACTGAGAATAAACTTGAGCTTATGCTCACTCGCACGACCTGAATACTGAAAAAAGGGAAATTGCTCCTAAAATATCCTGCAGCCTCTTGTACATAAATGTGGTGCACAATACACCCATGCACAAGACTCTACTAGATGCGGCTTTTCAGACTCCCTAGGACACTCTTGAACCTTAGGCTCTGATACCAAGTTTATAACGCCCCGAGATCCCATCCCGAGACGTCACATGGTGCTTATGACCCCAAAGGACCACAAGCTAACCCTTTTCTGATATCTGTACCTGTACACTGCTTAATGTATGAAATAAATACAGAAATTGGCCATAAGGTTCAACACATCTATATATACTCAAAACTAAAAACTGAATACTAATACATCTATCTGAAAAGCCTCTAAACTCTCTGAACTGTGGAGTTGATGGGATATGTCCCCAACTAACTCCGTCTACTAAAAATATAAACAAACTCTGATGCCATAATAGTAAACTGAGATTCGTCCTCGAAAGAAGAGGACTCACTGTTGTGACTACTGCTGCTGACTGGGACCGAACTGCTGAGGAAACTCTGGGTCATGTGCCTCTGAACCTATGGTACAAAATAAAACACCATAGCACAAATGCGCCAGTACAGAAATATACTGAATATGTAGACGGGGTAAGGCTAAATACAAGGGCTCATGCATGCATAATATCTAAACTGAATAATCATGATAATGCCGCACCAGAACACATACACATACATGAATACATAGATCATATTCACAATCATCATAACTCTAGAGACTGAAACTTGGGTTAGCTTGTGGTTCCTCGGGGTCATAAGCACCATGTAGCATTCCGATTCAGAAAATTGGGGCGTTACAGTATTAAAAGCTTAGCATATATCAAGGAGCACATAGTTGGGGAATTTACTACTATCACATCTCCACTTGTTCACTAAAGTCCTACAACAAACACTAGACATGCACGGGTTCACACCTATTTGGGGATTTCCTACCATCATGAAATAATTCATTCACTAAGGCATTTTATCAAACACTAGGCATGCATGGACTAGCTCCCAATTTGAGGGTTTCCTTTTTAAGATGCTATAATGGCCCTTATGCTTAACCTAAGCTCTTTATAAAACTTATAGGGGACATGCTTTACTTATTCCACCATTTCGACACCCAAATGACATGAACACATCACATAGAAAACAACTTCAAGAGGGTTTATCACAAACATCACATGAATTCCACATACTAGGGTCAAAGCTCATAAATCTTATAAACAAACATGAATCAAAACTCAACATCAGCTGGAACATCAATTTCAACTCACATGAATCATTAACAACTCATAAACATAAAATCTTTGAGTTTTAGAAAAGGGTACTTAAACTTCTTGGATGAACGTGACCCAAGAATCAACATCTACATACCTGGGGAAACTCTTTCTTGAAAGCCTTTGGAGAGATTCTTGATTTCCTCTCGATTTCTCCCTTGATTTTTGTTGAAGAAGAAGAGAGGATTTAATTTTTTTGGACCCTAGCTTTTGGAGTGGAAGAGAAAAATGAGGCTGAGATCCCTTAACCGGGTATTTATAGAGGCTAGGGAAAAGGGGAAAAGACCAAAAAACCCTCAGAATTAAACTGAAAATTCCCCAATTTTATATGCTAGCGAGACGTTCCATAATCATGCCACTTTACTGGAATTTGGACAATTGGGAAACTGCATGACGGCACAACGCGGTGAAAACCGCATTGCCCCCTGGGTTGCGAACTAGAACTATACCGTGACGCGGTGGAATCACGGAGTTTCACTGGAATTTGACAATTGCCATTTTGGTTGGCTCCACGACACGCTTAGGTGCTAGGTGGCATACTGTATCACTAAAATGGCTCTAACTCTTCACCTAAGTGTCGAATTTGGGCAAATTTGGTATCGATGGAAAGCTTATTCGATGCTCTACATGGCAAAAAGTAGAAATTGGGAAAATTCCACACGATTCAAAGTATTTCATACTTAGGAAGATATTTCTGAAACTTTTAAACTCGGATTTCTGCTTTACTGAATACGCTCTAAGGTTTAGACTGGAAGAGGATTTTGTGGGGTATTACAGTGGATGTCTAGGGCCCATCTATTAGTTGACCGACAACCATACCCAACAAATAAACCAGGGCATCCCGAAGGACAGATAAAGATATGATTCGGGTGGAGCTTAGGCTACTTTGGTAGCAGATCATCAGGTGTAATCTTTGTCTCGGGATCAATATTTGGCTTTGTGAAGGCCTCTTAGCCTGTCCTCGAGCTAGTACTGTAGCTTTAGCCTGACCTCGACCTCGAGGTCAACTCTGCCTTTGCCCCTAATTGGAGCCCTAGTTGTAAGCTTAGCGGCCTCATCCCTGGCCTTCATAGCACTCATCTTAGGAATCTGTGTACCATTCATAATAATGAATCAAAAAGGTAAGATTTTTCTAATAATGTCCTATAGCCTCTCAAAGATAAGATGCGGATGTCTTCATACTAATTTATGTGACTTTACTAGACACTTACTCTTATACTAATGATACTGATGAACCTAGGCCTGATATCAAATTTTCACAATTCAAAATCTCAGGTCATGATGGCACCTACTCTAACCAATCTATATGTAAGCCAAAATCATGACCTAAAATGGTGAGTAAGGGCTAATAGACAAAAAAATAGAGAAATAAGGATAAAACAGTAATAGGAAGTGATAAAAGTGGGACTATATGTAAAAGCATGTCATTAAAAAAAAAGAGAGAACAAATACTTAAAATAAATTAACCAAAACCTGATAGGGGCAATACAAAATCCACTAAACAAAAGGTGTACTACAAAGTACCAAAACATACAAAGCACTCTCTGAATATACAAAATAAGACTAGTACTAAAATAGAAAGAGAAGGATCAGCTACGAATGCTAAAAGCTCACCCAAATATTCGGTTAGCAACTCTGCCTTGAGGTCGGTGTCAATGGAAATGATTTATTTACCAAAACATGGGATACTTAGTAGACATCATAGGCTGATTGAGCACAATGAAGGTAAAAGCATAAATAAAGTGCAAATTTATACTAAGGATAGTAAATGAGGGTCAAAAATAGAAATAAAAGGCTAAGCTAAGCAAACGTGAATGATCCAATATAATACTCAGAAGCCGAAATAAATGACTAGCTATAACCAAACTGGACCCCTATAAGCCCAGAAGGTGCACACAAATAGAAATAAATTCAACCGAGCCCCTATAAGCATGTGGGTACAAGCTAATATAAAGCCAAGTATAATGGTAAGGAAGATAAAGATGAGCCAAGATGTGTGATAAGCATACCATATATCTTTCCTCCAACCATAATTATAAAATCCATTAATGCTAACCAAATTTCCCACAAAAGATCAATATTAATAACAAATGTATGTCTCGAATCGAGATTAATGGATAGCAACCATATACCAGATGTCAGACTCAAATCAAAACTAATATGTAATAAACAGTATCCTATGTGTGGGATTCAAATTGGAACTAACAAGTAATATACAATAAACCAGATGCCGGATCCAAACCTAAACTAATAAATGATAAGTAACAATATCCCAGAGTTCTAATTCATTTGATGTTTATCTAGTCCATTTTTTCCATTTTCTGAATGCCAAATTTATTAAAGGAGTGCAAAGTTCCATTTATTAAGTCAAAAATATCGTGATTCATTCCAAAATACAAATATACGAAGGATATCGAAGCTAACAAGCATACTATAACAATTAAGTCAACCCAATCCCAATAACCAGTCTCTCGAAACAATCTTATAGTTTTTTATGTCGAAGAAAGGTATTATACTAAAGCAACCCACCTTAAAAGGAGGAGATAAGGCCAACTACAATCTCAAAAATCCAACCTAAGGAAAGAGTCTATCGAAACTTAGGATAAGGCTTCTAAATCCCACCCCAAGGCCCTAGGTATGATAAGTGTAGACCTAAAAGGGAAGGAACTGCTAGCTCAAGGAAAACGAGGCTGAAATCTACCCTTAACACCTCCTAATCAGCTAAAATGATCCAAAACTACCAAAATGACTATCCAAACCATAATAATCCACCGGCAATTAGCACAGTGCCATACCAATACTATAAAGGAGCAAAGTTCAAATTAAGGTATGTCTAGCCTACCTGAACGCTGTCGAAAGCACTCAAAAATCCTCTAAATTGAAGTTTTTTCCTTTGGAGAAGCCTCCAACCGCTGTCACGCTATTAAAATAATATAGGTGTCAAGATAAGAATAACGAGTCTCGTACTACAAATTTACACTCCAGGTCAAAAGTCAGGTTACCAATAACCTATGGGGTCCACTTGTAAAATCTTGAAATTGAAACCACAACAACGTTCCTCGGGGAGCAATGAGTTTGTGCTCAAAGTATTAAATAGAGAATTTGGTCGAGAACTTTTGGGATAATGATCACTTAATCGACCTCTAATTAATCCCATCTTCAATTTGTCTTTTCCCACCTTTTCATGAGCTCTCAAGTCCAAAAATTATGTTTAAACTTAGAAGAAATTATCTGAAAATCGTGGAAGGACATATCTATACAACACCGGTAGTAGCCAATTAAGCAGTCAAATGACCGCTTAGGCGATCCCCAACGAGATGGTCAACTACAGCTTAAGTGGTGCCCAGTCGTTTAAGCAACTGTCGCTTATGCAATCAATAAGTCGCTTAAGCGGTTGCACTAACAACCTTGGCACTAGAAACTTTTGCTAAGTCCAAATGGACTTCGATTAGGTGCGCGGGATTCGTTCTAAATTTCATGTATGCAAATGAACTATGTTATCTAACTAACTTTTATATTCCGAACTCAATGGAACCATCTAAATTTCTAAAAGAGGATGATTTGACAACAAATGGGTCTCACATCTAATGATTCATGTTTATCAAAATCCACTCAATAGCCCAAAATGAGCCCAGAAGTCTCAGGACTCGAATCAAGGACTCCTCTACCCTAAAATCAATATTTCAGAGCTAATGGAACCGTCAAAACTGTCATACGAGGTTGTTTACCTAAAATTTTGGCTCGAGATCACTTCTCAACTTCAAAGACTCCAAAATAGGAAAATGACTCTAAAAATTAAATGAATTACCTGACGTCAATCCCAATAAATCATAAATAACTTGGAGCAACTATATAAATGCTTTAAACATAGAAAAGCACCAAAAGATTAAAAATAACCTAAAGATCGCTACACTCCATCACCAATAATTCACATCTACCTTCACCTTAACATTCTGTACATACAAAAAGAAAAATTAAATCCTTTTGCTTTTATCCACTTAAAGAATTCCTCTCTTTTTTTTTTTTTTGCGTGTTACCGTGGCTGCACCTCCACTCATTTTCGGTCACTTCTGATTCGGACAAATATTGCTTGAGTTATTGTTTTCCTCCAGATATGTTTTATTTATATCACTAAAAATGACAGTTTCTTTGTCCATGTCAAAAGAATCACTCTTTCATTTTTTTTATGTTATTGATTAGCATTTTTATTCAATCTACCTAATTTTTTATTCTTTTAAAAATAGAAGAGGTTAATTGAGAAAATTTATGTAGCAGAAAATAATTAGAGGAGAATAAGAAGGAAAAGATGTGGAAAATTGGAAAACTTGACTGATAGGGTAGCGGAACTACGACGGCTGGGAAGAGAAGAAAAAGGATAGGTTGGGAAGGAATGTGTAAATGAATTTTTTATAAATTATTCTCTCGGGGTTTAGATAGTTTTATCCTTAAAATTTATTTCTATGATTATTTAAATTAAAATGTCATATGCCACCATTTGATTAGTTGTTTTGACACATCATCTATGTGTGCATTGCAGCACTTTCTTTTTCGTCTAGCTCTAAGAAAAGTGTTTAGTAGGTATAAATTTGTTAAAATTGAAGCATGTAATGGAAATAAAGCTAGGTTAAGGTGACTAAGTGAATTACGCAAATATTTTTAAGAAGTCACTTATGAATTAAACTATTTTTATATACGATTAGAGAAATTATCGCGCTACACGCGATTATGTCAATACTTTTTTAAAAAGAAACAACAAAACTCTTATTTCCCTAAAAGTTTAGATACAGTAAATAAAAAGCAGAGAACCTAAAAGAATGTTGGAAAAATAAAACAAAAGAAATAAAAATGGCAATAACGTTCTGGTGCATGTTCACCAAATTAAATATTAGGTATGCACTTTTTCTGGTCTTCACCTAAATAAACTTCTCACATTCCAGTAAAGCCAAGTTAGTCCTCTATTTCTTTTTCCCACTTTCTACTAAGGGTTTGAATATCTACACTTTCGCGAAATTTATTGTAATATATCTAATCTTTGCAGGAATTTAATGACCTTCTTAAACTATTCATTAATGTATTTTAATGACGTATATAAGTTAATAAATAGATAAAATTTATTAATAAATAAATGAGTAAGGCAAATAAATATCAATAAAATAACAGCTAATAAATAATTTAGAATATCGCTAATAAATAGTCTAGGAGGATCATAGAACATCCACAAAATTTATGTGTGTTATAATAAATTTCATCAAAGTTTGAATATATATCACCATTTTTCCTTTTTCTACCTTTACCTACATTTACTTCCTCTATGTCCTTTATATACCTTGACTTCATTCATTTTAATTTTAGAAGCTTCCTCCATCTCAATTTATGTGGTAGAATTGATATTTTAAGAATTAGTTAAATTTTTCTTTGATTATAATTTATTTATATGACTTTTAAATAATGTAAGTCATAAATTATTGTTATTCATAATACATTTTATGTTATTTTTAAATACATAAATTTTATTTACAAAAATTAAAAGATTATAAATCTGAATCTTAGATCAAAGTTTAGAAATTTAAATTTTAAAATTTTAATTATTCTATATAATTGAGACAGAAGTAGTAATATGTAAGCACCCTTAAAAGGGGAAGGAAAACTTTCCCCCATTCAATACATTTTGTACATGGGAAGAAAAGAACAAAAAATAGCTGACTTATAAACTGCTGAAGTAGAAAATTTATTTAAAACGATAAAAGGTAGGAATCACAAAGAGAGTACATTAAAAATGCATAATTTACATATAATTATTTTCCATTGTTTACAAATATTTCGTCCTCTTCTTGTTAAGACTCATAATTATGCTTAAAGAGCCTATCTTCCTTTTTCTTTGTTTAAGGCTTTAAGCTTAAGAATTTTGTACATTGATAGACCTAAGTCCATTTTAATAATTAGTCATTGTAAAAAATGAGAATAAAGACATATTATTTTTCCAAAACTAATAAAGTATGATTTCAAAATACATAACTGTATACTTATTTTTCATCTTGGGTACCAAAAATCGCCAACTCTTGTTAGGTTCAAGTACCAGAATTACGATTGAAATATCTCTCCTCCTCTTTTCTTGTTTAAGACCCATAACTACATATATTAGAAGACCTAATTCAATTATAATTGATTAATTGTAAATATAAAACTGAAAGAGAATAAAATTGAATATATATGTTGGTTGAAGATGCCATTATACTTTCCCAAATACCAGAACTATACTATCTAATCTACTATTTGTCTCAAATTATCTATCATGCTTTAATTAAAAGGGTTTCTCACTGTTATTCTCCGTTATGGCTTAAGCTACAATCCATCTTCGACAAATATTGATCGGAAAAGGTATAAATATATTCTCGAACGTTAATAAATGATACAAATATATCCTTCGTCATATTTTGGATACAAATATACTCTTACCGTTAATGAAAAGATACAAATATACCCACGAACTTTAATAAATAGTACAAATATACCCTTGTCATTCAAATATATCACTCTCATTAACGGCTGGACACGTGTCAGCATCATATTGATTGACCCTTTTAATTTATCTTATCTGTGACTAAATTATAACTCATATCTGGTCCAAATAACCCGACCCGGCCTGTGATACCACGAGGATCTTGGTTTGGCCGAGGAATGTCCAAACTTTGCAAGTTGCAAGTTTTTCTCATGTTTCTGTTCTTAAAAAATATTGTCTTCTTGTTCACTCTTTGAAGTTGGTGAACAATAGTGTAACAATGAATTTAAAGCAGGTAACAACAACCATGAATCAGAAACAATTTCTGATTCATCGACGCTCATGAATCAGAAAAAATAAACAACAGTCGTTCATGAGAAACATTAAATACCATCAGAATATTAACCTAACACCAGAACATCAAATAACATCACAATATTAAACAAATCTCTACTCGATTCTAGATGGTAGATGGAACGAAATATGAATCGAACTGACACGTTTGTTAGGGTTTGTTGGGTTAGTTAGAAAGTGTGAGTGTGAGAGAATGGAAGTAGGAAACACGCGTGAATAAAGACGCATGATATGTCTCTTGAAGCTTCTCTATTACACGGGTCAGGTCGGTATATTTGGATTGGTATGAGTTATAATTTAGGATAAATTAAATTACTCATAGATAAAATAAATTAAAAGGGGTCAATCAATACGATACTGACACGTGTCCCGTCGTTAATGAGAAGGATATATTTGTACCTTTTCATTACCAGCAAGGATATATCATCCAAAGTATGATGGAAGGTATATTTATAGCATTGATTAAAGTTCGAGGGTATATTTGTACCTCTTCATTAACGACAAAGATATATTTGTATTCAAAGTATGACGGAAGGTATATTTGTACCATTTATTAAAGTCCGGGGTATATTTGTACCTTTTCTCAATATTGATTGAAGTTGAACCGTTCATGCTATATAACATAAAAGAGTTTATCAACCATGAAAAAATGCTTACATTTTGCACCTTTGATTCGATAAACGCTCTCCATTGCCGGTCAAATTGAAGAAGGTAATTAGGATCCTTAAAAATTGACGTAATATTAGCCAAAATCTCTTTCGGCCGAGTCATACCGGCAAGATTTCCTATCTGTTTGCCTTCAATATTTGTAATTGTCACTGCATGGTTTACTGTCCAATAATAAAAAACACAATTAATTAAAACTCATCACTAACAACAATAAATAAACTAAGTATAGTCACATGAAATTAAACTTTAAAGACAGAAGGTTACTTAATTAATTATACTCTAAGAGAGATGACCAGTACTATTAAAATAGAGTTGATGTTAGACCAAGAATTTATAAAGGTAAAAGGATAATAAAGCACTTGGAAAAAATATTAAAAATTTGAAAGGTAGAACCAATTATGGAACTGGAGAAAACAAATCCATGAAATAACACTTTGATAAAACAGGAAAAAGACACTCAACCCCTCTATCTCCTGGTATCTGATTTTTCATGTTCTCGTGATAAAGTTATTAAACCATGATTGTAAAATTCTTCTTCTTCTTCTCGAAGATTAGTGATCAATTTGTTTGAAAACGTCTGAGCATGCTCCTCGCAATAAGGATCTTTGGTGGGAACGTTCTTTATATTGGATTTTGCAAAAAAGAAATTTGATACCGAAAATACAGGGGGCATTGTACAATAAAAACTGTACCGTACTTTTGTTTAAGAGTTGCAACTGGTGAAGTTTGATCTATAAGGGGTCGTTTGGTCGGGAAACAAAGTTATGCTAAGGTTAGTTATGCTGGGATTAGTTACACTGTAATTAATTATCCTGAAATAACTTATTCTGGTATTATTTTTTGAATTTAAGTTTTGTGCATCGTCAGTGTACAAAATATTTTACACTATTAGATAAACTTTACTTGTTATAGCAGGTTACTTAATTTTTTCTTTTTAAATTTTTATGTAAATAATTGAATAACCTAAAATAGCAGGTCAAGTTAATTGATAGTGTAAAATATTTTGTGCACTGCTGGTGCACAGAACTTAAACTCTTATTTTTTAGTGATTGTTTGGTTTGTGGTACTAAAAATGATAGGCGTTACATCCTTTCTAAGAATAGATAATTTGTTTACAAAAATATCTTTCGTCTTATTTAACATGAAATATTAAGTTAAATAAGACGAAAGATATTTTTGTAAACAAATTATCTATTCTTAGAAAGGATGTAACGCCTATCATTTTTAGTACCACAAACCAAACAATCACTAAAAAATAAGAGTTTAAGTTCTGTGCACCAGCAGTGCATAAAATATTTTACACTATCAATTAACTTGACCTGCTATTTCAGGTTATTCAATTATTTACATAAAAATTTAAAAAGAAAAAATTAAGTAACCTGCTATAACAAGTAAAGTTTATTTAATAGTGTAAAATATTTTGTACACTGACGATGCACAAAACTTAAATTCAAAAAATAATACCAAAATAAGTTATTTCAGGATAACTAATTACAGTGTAACTAATCCCAGCATAACTAACCTTAGCATAACTTTGTCTCCCGACCAAACGACCCCTTATAGATCAAACTTCACCAGTTGCAACTCTTAAACAAAAGTACGGTACAGTTTTTATTGTACAATGCCCCCTGTATTTTCGGTATCAAATTTCTTTTTTGCAAAATCCAATATAAAGAACGTTCCCACCAAAGATCCTTATTGCGAGGAGCATGCTCAGACGTTTTCAAACAAATTGATCACTAATCTTCGAGAAGAAGAAGAAGAATTTTACAATCATGGTTTAATAACTTTATCACGAGAACATGAAAAATCAGATACCAGGAGATAGAGGGGTTGAGTGTCTTTTTCCTGTTTTATCAAAGTGTTATTTCATGGATTTGTTTTCTCCAGTTCCATAATTGGTTCTACCTTTCAAATTTTTAATATTTTTTCCAAGTGCTTTATTATCCTTTTACCTTTATAAATTCTTGGTCTAACATCAACTCTATTTTAATAGTACTGGTCATCTCTCTTAGAGTATAATTAATTAAGTAACCTTCTGTCTTTAAAGTTTAATTTCATGTGACTATACTTAGTTTATTTATTGTTGTTAGTGATGAGTTTTAATTAATTGTGTTTTTTATTATTGGACAGTAAACCATGCAGTGACAATTACAAATATTGAAGGCAAACAGATAGGAAATGTTGCCGGTATGACTCGGCCGAAAGAGATTTTGGCTAATATTTCGTCAATTTTTAAGGATCCTAATTACCTTCTTCAATTTGACCGGCAATGGAGAGCGTTTATCGAATCAAAGGTGCAAAATGTAAGCATTTTTTCATGGTTGATAAACTCTTTTATGTTATATAGCATGAACGGTTCAACTTCAATCAATATTGAGAAAAGGTACAAATATACCCCGGACTTTAATAAATGGTACAAATATACCTTCCGTCATACTTTGAATACAAATATATCTTTGTCGTTAATGAAGAGGTACAAATATACCCTCGAACTTTAATCAATGCTATAAATATACCTTCCATCATACTTTGGATGATATATCCTTGCTGGTAATGAAAAGGTACAAATATATCCTTCTCATTAACGACGGGACACGTGTCAGTATCGTATTGATTGACCCCTTTTAATTTATTTTATCTATGAGTAATTTAATTTATCCTAAATTATAACTCATACTCAATCCAAATATACCGACCTGACCTGTGTAATAGAGAAGCTTCAAGAGACATATCATGCGTCTTTATTCACGCGTGTTTCCTACTTCCATTCTCTCACACTCACACTTTCTACCTAACCCAACAAACCCTAACAAACGTGTCAGTTCGATTCATATTTCGTTCCATCTACCATCTAGAATCGAGTAGAGATTTGTTTAATATTGTGATGTTATTTGATGTTCTGGTGTTAGGTTAATATTCTGATGGTATTTAATGTTTCTCATGATCGACTGTTGTTTATTTTTTCTGATTCATGAGCGTCGATGAATCAGAAATTGTTTCTGATTCATGGTTGTTGTTACCTGCTTTAAATTCATTGTTACACTATTGTTCACCAACTTCAAAGAGTGAACAAGAAGACAATATTTTTTAAGAACAGAAACATGAGAAAAACTTGCAACTTGCAAAGTTTGGACATTCCTCGGCCAAACCAAGATCCTCGTGGTATCACAGGCCGGGTCGGGTTATTTGGACCAGGTATGAGTTATAATTTAGTCACAGATAAGATAAATTAAAAGGGTCAATCAATATGATGCTGACACGTGTCCAGCCGTTAATGAGAGTGATATATTTGAATGACAAGGGTATATTTGTACTATTTATTAAAGTTCGTGGGTATATTTGTATCTTTTCATTAACGGTAAGAGTATATTTGTATCCAAAATATGACGAAGGATATATTTGTATCATTTATTAACGTTCGAGAATATATTTATACCTTTTCCGATCAATATTTGTCGAAGATGGATTGTAGCTTAAGCCATAACGGAGAATAACAGTGAGAAACCCTTTTAATTAAAGCATGATAGATAATTTGAGACAAATAGTAGATTAGATAGTATAGTTCTGGTATTTGGGAAAGTATAATGGCATCTTCAACCAACATATATATTCAATTTTATTCTCTTTCAGTTTTATATTTACAATTAATCAATTATAATTGAATTAGGTCTTCTAATATATGTAGTTATGGGTCTTAAACAAGAAAAGAGGAGGAGAGATATTTCAATCGTAATTCTGGTACTTGAACCTAACAAGAGTTGGCGATTTTTGGTACCCAAGATGAAAAATAAGTATACAGTTATGTATTTTGAAATCATACTTTATTAGTTTTGGAAAAATAATATGTCTTTATTCTCATTTTTTACAATGACTAATTATTAAAATGGACTTAGGTCTATCAATGTACAAAATTCTTAAGCTTAAAGCCTTAAACAAAGAAAAAGGAAGATAGGCTCTTTAAGCATAATTATGAGTCTTAACAAGAAGAGGACGAAATATTTGTAAACAATGGAAAATAATTATATGTAAATTATGCATTTTTAATGTACTCTCTTTGTGATTCCTACCTTTTATCGTTTTAAATAAATTTTCTACTTCAGCAGTTTATAAGTCAGCTATTTTTTGTTCTTTCTTCCCATGTACAAAATGTATTGAATGGGGGAAAGTTTTCCTTCCCCTTTTAAGGGTGCTTACATATTACTACTTCTGTCTCAATTATATAGAATAATTAAAATTTTAAAATTTAAATTTCTAAACTTTGATCTAAGATTCAGATTTATAATCTTTTAATTTTTGTAAATAAAATTTATGTATTTAAAAATAACATAAAATGTATTATGAATAACAATAATTTATGACTTACATTATTTAAAAGTCATATAAATAAATTATAATCAAAGAAAAATTTAATTAATTCTTAAAATATCAATTCTACCACATAAATTGAGATGGAGGAAGCTTCTAAAATTAAAATGAATGAAGTCAAGGTATATAAAGGACATAGAGGAAGTAAATGTAAGTAAAGGCAGAAAAAGGAAAAATGGTGATATATATTCAAACTTTGATGAAATTTACTATAACACACTTAAATTTTGTGGATGTTCTATGATCCTCCTAGACTATTTATTAGCAATATTCTAAACTATTTATTAGCTGTTATTTTATTGATATTTATTTGCCTTACTCATTTATTTATTAATAAATTTTATCTATTTATTAACTTATATACGTCATTAAAATACATTAATGAATAGTTTAAGAAGATCATTAAATTCCTGCAAAGATTAGATATATTACAATAAATTTCGTGAAAGTGTAGATATTCAAACCCTTAGTAGAAAGTGGGAAAAAAAAATAGAGGACTAACTTGGCTTTACTGGAATGTGAGAAGTTTATTTAGGTGAAGACCAGAAAAAGTGCATACCTAATATTTAATTTGGTGAACATGCACCAGAACGTTATTGCCATTTTTATTTCTTTTGTTTTATTTTTCCAACATTCTTTTAGGTTCTCTGCTTTTTATTTACTGTATCTAAACTTTTAGGGAAATAAGAGTTTTGTTGTTTCTTTTTAAAAAAGTATTGACATTCGCGTGTAGCGTGATAATTTCTCTAATCGTATATAAAAATAGTTTAATTCATAAGTGACTTCCTAAAAATATTTGCGTAATTCACTTAGTCACCTTAACCTAGCTTTATTTCAATTACATGCTTCAATTTTAACAAATATATACCTACTAAACACTTTTCTTAGAGCTAGATGAAAAAGAAAGTGCTGCAATGCACACATAGATGATGTGTCAAAACAACTAATCAAATGGTGGCATATGACATTTTAATTTAAATAATCATAGAAATAAATTTTAAGGATAAAACTATCTAAACCCCGAGAGAAGAATTTATAAAAAATTCATTTACACATTCCTTCCCAACCTATCCTTTTTCTTCTCTTCCCAGCCGTCGTAGTTCCGCTACCCTATCAGTCAAGTTTTCCAATTTTCCACATCTTTTCCTTCTTATTCTCCTCTAATTATTTTCTGCTACATAAATTTTCTCAATTAACCTCTTCTATTTTTAAAAGAATAAAAAATTAGGTAGATTGAATAAAAATGCTAATCAATAACATAAAAAAAATGAAAGAGTGATTCTTTTGACATGGACAAAGAAACTGTCATTTTTAGTGATATAAATAAAACATATCTGGAGGAAAACAATAACTCAAGCAATATTTGTCCGAATCAGAAGTGACCGAAAATGAGTGGAGGTGCAGCCACGGTAACACGCAAAAAAAAAAAAAAGAGAGGAATTCTTTAAGTGGATAAAAGCAAAAGGATTTAATTTTTCTTTTTGTATGTACAGAATGTTAAGGTGAAGGTAGATGTGAATTATTGGTGATGGAGTGTAGCGATCTTTAGGTTATTTTTAATCTTTTGGTGCTTTTCTATGTTTAAAGCATTTATATAGTTGCTCCAAGTTATTTATGATTTATTGGGATTGACGTCAGGTAATTCATTTAATTTTTAGAGTCATTTTCCTATTTTGGAGTCTTTGAAGTTGAGAAGTGATCTCGAGCCAAAATTTTAGGTAAACAACCTCGTATGACAGTTTTGACGGTTCCATTAGCTCTGAAATATTGATTTTAGGGTAGAGGAGTCCTTGATTCGAGTCCTGAGACTTCTGGGCTCATTTTGGGCTATTGAGTGGATTTTGATAAACATGAATCATTAGATGTGAGACCCATTTGTTGTCAAATCATCCTCTTTTAGAAATTTAGATGGTTCCATTGAGTTCGGAATATAAAAGTTAGTTAGATAACATAGTTCATTTGCATACATGAAATTTAGAACGAATCCCGCGCACCTAATCGAAGTCCATTTGGACTTAGCAAAAGTTTCTAGTGCCAAGGTTGTTAGTGCAACCGCTTAAGCGACTTATTGATTGCATAAGCGACAGTTGCTTAAACGACTGGGCACCACTTAAACTGTAGTTGACCATCTCGTTGGGGATCGCCTAAGCGGTCATTTGACTGCTTAATTGGCTACTACTGGTGTTGTATAGATATGTCCTTCCACGATTTTCAGATAATTTCTTCTAAGTTTAAACATAATTTTTGGACTTGAGAGCTCATGAAAAGGTGGGAAAAGACAAATTGAAGATGGGATTAATTAGAGGTCGATTAAGTGATCATTATCCCAAAAGTACTCGACCAAATTCTCTATTTAATACTTTGAGCACAAACTCATTGTTCCCCGAGGAACGTTGTTGTGGTTTCAATTTCAGGATTTTACAAGTGGACCCCATAGGTTATTGGTAACCTGACTTTTGACCTGGAGTGTAAATTTGTAGTACGAGACTCGTTATTCTCATCTTGACACCTATATTATTTTAATAGCGTGACAGCGGTTGGAGGCTTCTCCAAAGGAAAAAACTTCAATTTAGAGGATTTTTGAGTGCTTTCGACAGCGTTCAGGTAGGCTAGACATACCTTAATTTGAACTTTGCTCCTTTATAGTATTGGTATGGCACTGTGCTAATTGCCGGTGGATTATTATGGTTTGGATAGTCATTTTGGTAGTTTTGGATCATTTTAGCTGATTAGGAGGTGTTAAGGGTAGATTTCAGCCTCGTTTTCCTTGAGCTAGCAGTTCCTTCCCTTTTAGGTCTACACTTATCATACCTAGGGCCTTGGGGTGGGATTTAGAAGCCTTATCCTAAGTTTCGATAGACTCTTTCCTTAGGTTGGATTTTTGAGATTGTAGTTGGCCTTATCTCCTCCTTTTAAGGTGGGTTGCTTTAGTATAATACCTTTCTTCGACATAAAAAACTATAAGATTGTTTCGAGAGACTGGTTATTGGGATTGGGTTGACTTAATTGTTATAGTATGCTTGTTAGCTTCGATATCCTTCGTATATTTGTATTTTGGAATGAATCACGATATTTTTGACTTAATAAATGGAACTTTGCACTCCTTTAATAAATTTGGCATTCAGAAAATGGAAAAAATGGACTAGATAAACATCAAATGAATTAGAACTCTGGGATATTGTTACTTATCATTTATTAGTTTAGGTTTGGATCCGGCATCTGGTTTATTGTATATTACTTGTTAGTTCCAATTTGAATCCCACACATAGGATACTGTTTATTACATATTAGTTTTGATTTGAGTCTGACATCTGGTATATGGTTGCTATCCATTAATCTCGATTCGAGACATACATTTGTTATTAATATTGATCTTTTGTGGGAAATTTGGTTAGCATTAATGGATTTTATAATTATGGTTGGAGGAAAGATATATGGTATGCTTATCACACATCTTGGCTCATCTTTATCTTCCTTACCATTATACTTGGCTTTATATTAGTATTACTCCTTGCTTGTACCCACATGCTTATAGGGGCTCGGTTGAATTTATTTCTATTTGTGTGCACCTTCTGGGCTTATAGGGGTCCAGTTTGGTTATAGCTAGTCATTTACTTCGGCTTCTGAGTATTATATTGGATCATTCACGTTTGCTTAGCTTAGCCTTTTATTTCTATTTTTGACCCTCATTTACTATCCTTAGTATAAATTTGCACTTTATTTATGCTTTTACCTTCATTGTGCTCAATCAGCCTATGATGTCTACTAAGTATCCCATGTTTTGGTAAATAAATCATTTCCATTGACACCGACCTCAAGGCAGAGTTGCTAACCGAATATTTGGGTGAGCTTTTAGCATTCGTAGCTGATCCTTCTCTTTCTATTTTAGTACTAGTCTTATTTTGTATATTCAGAGAGTGCTTTGTATGTTTTGGTACTTTGTAGTACACCTTTTGTTTAGTGGATTTTGTATTGCCCCTATCAGGTTTTGGTTAATTTATTTTAAGTATTTGTTCTCTCTTTTTTTTTAATGACATGCTTTTACATATAGTCCCACTTTTATCACTTCCTATTACTGTTTTATCCTTATTTCTCTATTTTTTTGTCTATTAGCCCTTACTCACCATTTTAGGTCATGATTTTGGCTTACATATAGATTGGTTAGAGTAGGTGCCATCATGACCTGAGATTTTGAATTGTGAAAATTTGATATCAGGCCTAGGTTCATCAGTATCATTAGTATAAGAGTAAGTGTCTAGTAAAGTCACATAAATTAGTATGAAGACATCCGCATCTTATCTTTGAGAGGCTATAGGACATTATTAGAAAAATCTTACCTTTTTGATTCATTATTATGAATGGTACACAGATTCCTAAGATGAGTGCTATGAAGGCCAGGGATGAGGCCGCTAAGCTTACAACTAGGGCTCCAATTAGGGGCAAAGGCAGAGTTGACCTCGAGGTCGAGGTCAGGCTAAAGCTACAGTACTAGCTCGAGGACAGGCTAAGAGGCCTTCACAAAGCCAAATATTGATCCCGAGACAAAGATTACACCTGATGATCTGCTACCAAAGTAGCCTAAGCTCCACCCGAATCATATCTTTATCTGTCCTTCGGGATGCCCTGGTTTATTTGTTGGGTATGGTTGTCGGTCAACTAATAGATGGGCCCTAGACATCCACTGTAATACCCCACAAAATCCTCTTCCAGTCTAAACCTTAGAGCGTATTCAGTAAAGCAGAAATCCGAGTTTAAAAGTTTCAGAAATATCTTCCTAAGTATGAAATACTTTGAATCGTGTGGAATTTTCCCAATTTCTACTTTTTGCCATGTAGAGCATCGAATAAGCTTTCCATCGATACCAAATTTGCCCAAATTCGACACTCAGGTGAAGAGTTAGAGCCATTTTAGTGATACAGTATGCCACCTAGCACCTAAGCGTGTCGTGGAGCCAACTAAAATGGCAATTGTCAAATTCCAGTGAAACTCCGTGATTCCACCGCGTCACGGTATAGTTCCAGTTCGCAACCCAGGGGACAATGCGGTTTTCACCGCGTTGTGCCGTCATGCAGTTTCCCAATTGTCCAAATTCCAGTAAAGTGGCATGATTATGGAACGTCGCGCCAGCATATAAAATCGGGGAATTTTCAGTTTAATTCTGAGGGTTTTTTGGTCTTTTCCCCTTTTCCCTAGCCTCTATAAATACCCGGTGAAGGGATCTCAGCCTCATTTTTCTCTTCCACTCCAAAAGCTAGGGTTCAAAAAAATTAAATCCTCTCTTCTTATTCAACAAAAATCAAGGGAGAAATCGAGAGGAAATCAAGAATCTCTCCAAAGGCTTTCAAGAAAGAGTTTCCCCAGGTATGTAGATGTTGATTCTTGGGTCACGTTCATCCAAGAAGTTTAAGTACCCTTTTCTAAAACTCAAAGATTTTATGTTTATGAGTTGTTAATGATTCATGTGAGTTGAAATTGATGTTTCAGCTGATGTTGAGTTTTGATTCATGTTTATTTATAAGATTTATGAGCTTTGACCCTAGTATGTGGAATTCATGTGATGTTTGTGATAAACCCTCTTGAAGTTGTTTTCTATGTGATGTGTTCATGTTATTTGGGTGTCGAAATGGTGGAATAAGTAAAGCATGTCCCCTATAAGTTTTATAAAGAGCTTAGGTTAAGCATAAGGGCCATTATAGTATCTTAAAAAGGAAACCCTCAAATTGGGAGCTAGTCCATGCATGCCTAGTGTTTGATAAAATGCCTTAGTGAATGAATTATTTCATGATGGTAGGAAATCCCCAAATAGGTGTGAACCCGAGCATTCTAGTGTTTGTTGTAGGACTTTAGTGAACAAGTGGAGATGTGATAGTAGTAAATTCCCCAACTATGTGCTCCTTGATATATGCTAAGCTTTTACTACTGTAACGCCCCAATTTTCTGAATCGGAATGCTACATGGTGCTTATGACCCTGAGGAACCACAAGCTAACCCAAGTTTCAGTCTCTAGAGTTATGATGATTGTGAATATGATCTATGTATTCATGTATGTGTATGTGTTCTGGTGCGGCATTATCATGATTATTCAGTTTAGATATTATGCATGCATGAGCCCTTGTATTTAGCCTTACCCCGTCTACATATTCAGTATATTTCTGTACTGGCGCATTTGTGCTATGGTGTTTTATTTTGTACCATAGGTTCAGAGGCACATGACCCAGAGTTTCCTCAGCAGTTCGGTCCCAGTCAGCAGCAGTAGTCACAACAGTGAGTCCTCTTCTTTCGAGGACGAATCTCAGTTTACTATTATGGCATCAGAGTTTGTTTATATTTTTAGTAGACGGAGTTAGTTGGGGACATATCCCATCAACTCCACAGTTCAGAGAGTTTAGAGGCTTTTCAGATAGATGTATTAGTATTCAGTTTTTAGTTTTGAGTATATATAGATGTGTTGAACCTTATGGCCAATTTCTGTATTTATTTCATACATTAAGTAGTGTACAGGTACAGATATCAGAAAAGGGTTAGCTTGTGGTCCTTTGGGGTCATAAGCACCATGTGACGTCTCGGGATGGGATCTCGGGGCGTTATAAACTTGGTATCAGAGCCTAAGGTTCAAGAGTGTCCTAGGGAGTCTGAAAAGCCGCATCTAGTAGAGTCTTGTGCATGGGTGTATTGTGCACCACATTTATGTACAGGAGGCTACGGGATATTTTAGGAGTAATTTCCCTTTTTTCAGTATTCAGGTCGTGCGAGTGAGCATAAGCTCAAGTTTATTCTCAGTCTAATCTACTTCTTCCTTCCAATTACAGAGTATGCCTCCTCGCAGAAACTTTATCCATGGGGTTGA
>NW_025857035.1:0-2388 GCF_002878395.1 Capsicum annuum
ACAACTTTTAGAAACTAAGTGTAAAGGCTCAATTTTATTCAGACATTGTTTTACATCAAATATCAACTATGAGATTTCAGCTTTCAGTTTAAGTATTATAAAATAAGTCTCTTTACACTTAAGCTGCATGATTTGACAGTATACTTAACTTCAGTCCTACTTATTCCACAAATAGAAAGAGTAACAGTACAACTTTTAGAACTAAGTATGATGGCTTAAAAAGACTTTCTATATGCTTTATTACAGTATATTTATATTTCACAACCTTTACATTACTCAAGCCAATGTGAGCCATTTACACACAACATGCATTCTTTACAAGTCTATATGAACATTGAGTTGTTGTTTTCACTTATGCATTCACCCCCACATGCTCAGTACATTGCAAAAGTACTGATCCACATATACGTCTACGTGCTACATTATTTAATAATGTAGGTACCAGTTCAGTTGTAGTCTATATATACGATCAGACATTTGCAGATTCTAGCCAGCAGGTGATGAGTTTGCCTACTTCGGGGACTTTAGATAGATGTTATTCATGTACTTTACATTCTTACTCATATGTATTGATTAGTGGTTGTTGGAGTCATATTCCAGCTATCTATAGTCAGTATAGTAGAGGCTTCACATATGTCAGTCAGTGTCAGTCATGTAATTTTAGTTTCTCTCTTCAGTTTTATCAGAATGTAAAATTGTATCAGTATTGTATTTTCCCCAGATTTCATCATGATTATGTTTCCGCATAGTAAACTTAGTTATTTTATACATGTTTAAATCAATTGCTTAATAGTATGCCAGTTCATGGGTTAGCTTGGGATCACTCATGGTCCTAAGCACCGAATGACGCCAGGGGGTAGTCTCAGGGTTTTACAGTCTTGGTAGACTTTGTGCATAATGTCACAACTTATATTGGGGGATGTACTAGTCATCCCAACATGACACTTCCTCGGTCACGTGGCTACACACACTGAGGGCCTTTTAGTAGGAGGAGCTGAACCTATATTGCCCGTGGGTACCTTCGGACGGTAAAGAACACAACCCAAGTAATGGTTTTAAAGGCATGCTAAACCCAATTTTCTTTCCTGGCATGGTGTTATATATGTGTGTGTGTATGGTTATATGCATTGGTTGGTTTTACTTGGTTTTCACTGGTTGGTATTATTTTATCCTTATCTTGAATACATGCTAGCGTTCACAAACTAACCCATCTATTGGCAGTTATACACCCACTTTATGCAAGATATGTCCATTCTACTCCTCTTAGATAGTGAACATATTTAGGTACAGTCGATGTTGGATTGAAGTGGTGAGCTTCCATAGTTTATAAGGCATCTATTTCATGTCATGGTTTAGTTTACATATTCTTGTCTTTTATAGAATTTGGTTTTTGGCTGTGGCTGAGGGCATGTTCCGACTGAATACTCTTTGGTTGGTTTAGAGGCTTTGTATGGACAACTGTGGACTGGGTATAGTATGGATTGTTTATGTCATATTCATATACATACGATAGATTATTACAATTGGCTTTGGTTTATGTTTTCTGCATTGGTTCGATTGGTTATTGGGTGGTTAGACTTGATTGGGTTGGTCTCGGTTATAAACTTATCCCAGAGTTACCACATGGTTGGATACGTTATCTTGTTATATGTTCGGACTTTAGCTGACTCAAAAATATGCTAATGGTGGTTAGGTTGGGTGATTGGAGGGTGGTTCCAGGTCCCGATTGGACTTGGGATGCCCATTACATCTAAGCCCTGGTTTAGGTTGTGGCATGACTACAAATAGATAGGGCATGCCTCCAACTACCACTAATCAATACATAAGAATGATAACAATACAACATATGAACTATAACCGTTTGGAGTTCCCACAATAAGAGAACTCATCACCTGCTGGCTGAATGTTGAGAACTAACCATGGTGTATGGACCATATTTGGTACCTACATCATGAAGGAATGTAGCCAAAAATGCATATATGTGGTCAGTACTTTGGAATGTACCTAGTATGTGAAGACATGCACTAAACCATGGAAGTATTTAAAACATGCTTTAAAACTGAGGATATAAGTTATTTGCTGAAACTTACATTTATAAACATAGCTATACGTGAAAATTGTAAGTCATAGTGAGATTTACAAATCATTAGACAAAAATAATTCTGTAAGTTGGAAAGCAGTAGAAACATGAATAATGTATGTAAATCTCAGGTAAAGCGGAACATGCTGTAAAACTGAACTGAGGATCATGTATGGATACTGAGTATGAAAACATGAACATGTAATATGAATGAAAGATCAAGTAAAACATGTACTGAAATGATCTGAATTACTGAGAATATAATTACTTAGTCAAACAAACTTTAACTGATATAGACTGAATACTGA
>NW_025857036.1:0-2309 GCF_002878395.1 Capsicum annuum
CTCAACGGATGAGAATTAAGGCAGATGATGCAAAATTCAGCAAGTTCCTAGCAATGCTCAAGCAATTAACTATAAATGTGCCATTGATCGAAGCATTTGAGCAAATACTAGGCTATGCAAAATTCATGAAAGGCCTTGTTAACAATAAACGAACAGTGAGTTGTGAACTAGAAGCAGATCTCCACCTTTGCAGTGCTATTTCCACAAGGACCTTGACGCAGAAATACTCGGACCCGGGTGCAGTAACTATTCCCTGCACAATTGGAACCATGGAATTCACTAAAGCACTATATGATCTGGGGGCAAGTGTTAACTTGATGCCGTTGACTATTTATAAAAGGTTGGGCATGGGGAATCCCACACCTACTAATATGAGGCTGGTGATGGCTGATAGATCAGTAAGGTGACCTATTGGCATTCTGTATGATGTGTTAGTAAAGGTCTCAAATTTTATATTCCCTTCAGACTTTGTCATTCTGGACTGCAAAGTGGTCTTCGAGGTGCCCATAATCTTAGGTTGACCTTTCCTCATAATCGGAAGTATGTTGATCAGTTTGAGAGCGAATGAGCTCTTATTCAGGGTACACGATAAAGAGGTACAGTTTGATATGGGCAAATCAACGAAGCAGCATGAGAAAATGAGTATGTTCTCAGTGGCTGGTGTGTATTTTGAGGACGAACAACATGTGGTCAGAATTGAACAGCTGGTTATTGAGACCTTAGCTGCGGTTGTAATGAACTATGATAGAAAAGGCTTTGAGAAGTATGAAAAGATAGTTTGTGCCCTGACTGGCCTGGGCTCGTATTCTTATGCTCCTAAAAATATCGACCTTGATCTGGCAAATTGACCAACACAACCAGCCAAGCCATCTATTGAAGAACCACCGTTGTTAGAATTGAAGGAGCTGCCTGGTCACTTATGGTATTTGTTTCTAGGGAAAGGAAGTATGCTACCTGTTGTTATTGCAGCTGATTTGGAAGAACAATAGGTAAATGCACTTGTTTCAGTACTTTGAGGCATAAAAGAGCAATTGGATGGACCATCGCCGATATTATTGACATTCCCCATGGCATTTGTATGCATAAAATCCAACTAGAAGAATATTGTACTCCTACCATTTAGCATCAGTGCCGTCTGAATCAACCTATGCAGAAGGTGGTTAAAAAGGAGTTTATTAAGTCTTTGGATACAGGAGTAGTTTACCCTATTTCTGACAGCAAATGGGTAAGTCCAGTTCAATGCATGCCCAAGAAAGGGGGTATAACGGTGGTTGCTAATTAAAAAAACAAGTTGATTCCACTCGGACCAGTAATCGGGTTGAGGGTCTGTATGGATTACCGCAAGCTTAACTCTTGCACTCTAGAGGACCACTTCCCCATGCCCTTTATGGACCAAATGTTTGATCGATTGGCTAGTAAGGGGTGGTATTACTTTTTTGATGGTTATTCTGGATATTACCAAATCTGCATTGCTTTGGAAGATCAAGAGAAAATGACATTTACATGCTCATATGGCACATTTGCATTTAAGAGGATGCCGTTTAGGCTATGCAATGCACCGGTAACTTTTCAATGGTGCATGATGTCTATCTTCTATGACATGGTAGAAGACACCATAGAGGTATTCATTGATAATTTCTTTGTGGTAGGTGATTCATTCAAAATGTATCTGGAGAATCTCAATGTTGCCTTGCAAAGATGTGTTGAATTTAATCTAGTGATCAACTGGGAAAAATCTCATTTCATGGTAAAGGAGGGTATCGTGATGGGACACAAAATCTCCAAAAAAGGGATTGAAGTTGATCGAGCAAAGGTAGAAGTTATCAAGAAATTACCACCTCCCATTTTAATAAAGAAAGTGCGTAGTTTTCTTGGTCATGCAGGGTTCTATCCGTGATTCATAAAAGACCTCTCCAAAGTTTAAAATCCACTTGGCAAGATGTTGGAGAAGAAGTGAAATTCCTATTCAATAACGAAAGCTTGAAGGCATTTGAGTGGCTTAAAAAAAAGCTGATTGAGGCCCCTATTGTTATTGCACCTGACTGGGCAAAAACATTTGAAATAATGTGTGATGCAAGTGGTGTCGCTCTGGGAGCTGTATTGGGACAAAAGAGGGATAAATTGTTTCACCCAATATATTATCCTAGAAAAGCACTGAATGGGGCACAAAGAAATTACACAGTAACTGAACAGGAGCTGCTAGCTGTGCTGTATGCTTTCAAAAAATTTAGATCTTATCTGCTTGGGACTAAAGTGGTAGTCCATACTTACCATGCGGCATTGCGGTATTTAATGGCCAAGAAGGATGC
>NW_025857037.1:0-1675 GCF_002878395.1 Capsicum annuum
GATAGGAGATTTCAAATGTAGGAATACTTATTCACTTCCTAGCTTAGAAACATGCGGGGTATTCCAATATCTCCCCCTTGGGAACATTTGTCCTCGAATGAGAATTTACTGAGAAGGGATACAAGACAATAGAACATGAATTGAACATGAAGAACTGAAACTTGATCTCATGACTGACATGCTAAACATACTGAACTCGTGCATATCTGATGCACGAGCAGCTGACACATGAATGTATGACTGAGTATGAAATGGTTAATAGGTACCAAGTTTATACTGGAAAAATAAACGTGAACTGAATAAGATTAAGGAGAAATGTTACCTTGAGCTTGATCTGAATTGGCGGGGAAGAGGTGAGGATACTTGGTATGCATATCTATTTTTGCTTCCCAAGTAGCTCCCTCATGAGACTGATTTTGCCAAAGAACCTTGATTAGATGGACTTCTTTGTTCCTCAATCTACGAGTCTGATAATCTAAGATTTCAACTGGAATATCTTCATAAGAGAAGCTGTTCTGAATGTCGATGCTCTGAATTGGGACAACAACTGCAGGGTCACCTATGCACTTCTTTAGCAAAGAGACATGGAAGACGGGATGGACTAAGGCTAGATCTGAAGGCAACTCAAGCTCATAAGCTACCTTACTGAAGCGAAAAAGAATTCTGAAGGGACTGACATATCGGGGATTGAGTTTCCCTTTCTTGTCGAACCTCTTCACTCCCTTCATGGGAGAGATCTTAAGATAGATATATTCATTGACCTCGAACTCGAGATCCTTTCTACGAACATCTGCATAGGACTTCTGTCGGCTCTGAGCAGCCTGGAGTCTCTCTCTGATCAACTGAACTTTCTCTAAGGCATCGAATACTAAGTCAGGACCTATGACTGAGGCCTCACTAACTTTGAACCAACCAATTAGAGATCTACATCTCCTACCATAGAGAGCTTCGAATGGAGCCATCTGAATACTAGAATGATAGCTATTGTTGTATGCAAACTCAATCAGAGGCAAATGGTCGTCCCAACTTTCGTTGAAGTCAATTGCATATGCCATTATCATATCTTCAAGAGTCTAAATAGTCCTCTCTGGTTGACCATCTGTCTGAGAATAAAATATTATGCTGAGATGGACTTGGGTACTGAGACCCTTTTCGAATGCTTTCCAAAAGTGAGAAGTGAACTAGGTACCTCTGTTTGAGATGATAGATAGTGGAACACCATGTAATCTAACTAAATCCCTGATATAGAGTTTGGCATAATCCTCGGTGGAATAAGAAGTACGAACAGGAAGGAAATGAGCTGACTTAGTCATTCTATCTATAATGACCCAGACTGAATTATGCTAATGACGAGTTCTAGGCAAACCTGTCACGAAGTCTATGTTAACTTTTTCCCACTTCCAAGTAGGAATGGTGAACTCTTGTATGGAACTACTAGGTTTCTAATGCTCTATCTTAACCTGCTGACATGTAGAGCACTTAGCTACAAACTCTGCAACATCTCTCTTCATCTCACTCTACCAGTAAATCTTCCGCATGTCGCGGTACATCTTAGTGGCCCCTGGATGAATAGAGTATCGCACACCAGGCGCTTCTGCAAGAATTTGCTGCCTCAATTCATCTACACTTGGAACACATAGACGACCCTAACAATGAAGAACACCATCTTTCCCTT
>NW_025857038.1:0-1103 GCF_002878395.1 Capsicum annuum
CTATTAGAGGCACCAGACCATTGGCTGAAATTTATGAAAGATGCAATCTTATTGTCCTAGATCCTTCAAATTTTCAAGTTGCCTGCAAGGTTAAAGAATGGAGCAGCTAATGGAAGAAGGATTTAGACTATTGTTTGGAGACAAATATTGTCGAATCTTTGATTTCACTAATCACAAAATTTTACAAGTTGATATGAGAGGCAAAAATTTCTTATTTATTCCAATAGCAGATTCACATAAGTCATGCATGATTAGAAATAAATTGGCACATTTATTCAAGAGGTCAAATTCAGCTAAAACCGAGACAATTTCTGATCCAAGGAGGAGTGTTGAAGATATGTCTCAGAAATAAAGTAGGAATAGATAATTTTAGTAGTTTAAAATTATTAGAATCATATGTGGCTTAGACTTAGGAAATAGTTATTCCTTTATTATTTGAATAGGAATTAATTATCCCAATTTAAATTGAAGTGTAGTTAGAAATTTAACTATAAATATATATTTTGAGTTATTAATAAAATAATTTCCTTTGACAATACAATTGCAATATATTTTTCTCTCCAACTCTTTATCTATTATATCTTAAATTTTAAAGATAAAAACCAGCAGGGTATCATTAGTCGATGACTATGCTTCTATTGCCTACCAGGCGGATCAAATTACATAGAAAATTCGAACAATGCAAGAAACCCCAAATTCAAAAGATTTTGAGTCCAAATTAAATTAAATAGAAAATTCCAACAACTCATAAACCCCAAATTCAAACATCTAAGATTTTTAGTAAAGTTGATTAATGCATACGAATTTCCAACAATTCAAGAAACCCCACATGTAAAATAATCAAAACTTTAGTCTCAAGTTAAATTACATGCAAACTTCCAACAATTCAAGAAATCCCACAAGAAAAAAATCAAAAGATTTTGAGTAAAACTAAATAATACATACAAAATTCAGAGAATCCAAGAAACCCCAAATCCAAAAAACAAAGATTTAGAGTAAAGTTAAATCACATACAAAATTCAAACAACCCCAAATCTTTTCTTGCATTTTTTTTGTCAAACCCCAAACTCTGAATTGATAATCAGATACATACACCCACACCC
>NW_025857039.1:0-1105 GCF_002878395.1 Capsicum annuum
TGGGCGATATAGAATCCGCCATTGACTCGGCGGGGAAGCCTCCAACCCGAGTGTGTTGGAGTTCCTGAATCTGATACGCCACACGACACTTAAGTCGGCGTATAATAATATACCCAGGTCGGCAAACCACGATTTTGGGAAAAGAGTTGTCTGAACTCACGCCTTCTTTGGGGAACCACCTAAGATCTCTTTATGCCCTATTTTATCCTTTTCTGAACATGCATCATTCTGAAGTTCTAAAACATGCAAATCTGATAAAGTTTGATTTCTGTATTCGTCTGTGTCTGTTATGGCATTTTTCGAGTTTGGTATCGTCATACCAAGACTTTAAAGTCATGATTTCTGAGCCATAATACATTAAGATAAATCTTTCATTTATAGCAAAGCTTAGACCACCCAAAAACATGCAACTGATATCCAGGATTTCGTGTTCTGAAACTCAAGTCAAAATCATGCAAAAACTTCATCAACACATAGTGGTCTAGTGCCTATAGAAAATCCATGCACTCTTTCATTACATGCATTATGAACATTAAACATTCATGTTAGATTCCCTCTTTAGTGATTTAAAACCACCTTTAAATCATATAGTGCTTTTCAAGGATGCATTGCAAAATAATTCATATGCTATGAGAAATCAGAAAAATTCATAATAAGTGTGAATTCACCAAAAATCATGCTCTCAACAAGAATTCATTCTTAAAGACATGGTTTCATACATTCATATTCTCAAATCACCTTAGGAAGGTCAAAAGACCAAAACAATGATGTTAAAACATTTAATACATGAATATATATATATATATATATATATATATATATATAGATTCAAAAACCCCATTCTAAAACATGATTTTTATATGCCCATGAGAATTTAGAAAAACCCCACGTACCTCTATTTCAGAAAACAATGGGTGCTTCTTGAAGCCTGTATATTGGGGATTCCGACTCTCTAATCGATTTTGAAAACCCACGGTTGAATCTTGATTTATTTGGATTTTTAGTTTGAAACCCTTGAGAGTGTTATTGAGAATTTTTAGATGAATGTGGATGCACTTTGGAGAATTGGGGACTGAATTTCGTGTTTATGGCTGAATAAGGGTGG
>NW_025857040.1:0-1760 GCF_002878395.1 Capsicum annuum
AATTAGTAGGGAACGAACTCTAACACTAACTGAACCCAATATTTGAAAAAACCTCGGAGATAAATTAATGAAGATTTGAAGATGAATTTTGTCTAATGTACTATGTACTCTGTCGCTGCAATAGATGAAATGATCATCATATCCGAATTATAAAGTTATGACACAATCAAATCTGAGCAAATAGAATGTTGAATTGAATCGAACCAATTTCTGCCGGAAGTTAATACAAGTAGTTTGCTATCGCTTTTCAGTTCACTAGAAAATTGGAAAAGACTAATGGGATCAGAAAACATGCACAGACTGTATATTTTTTTTCAACAACTTAATAATATGTTCGATAAAGAACATTTAACTCAGTGTTTAGTCTATATTAGAATCTACGCTATGCTTGAGGACATTCCTATGCGTTGTAGTTTTACATATAAGCCATATTTTTCCAGCCATAAATCACGACAGATAAGTACACGCCTTACTCGAAAGGTCATTTAATGTCTGGTCAATAAAATGATCTAGTGTGAACACTATCCGTAGAGCTATGGACTGTAATCTGCAGTGAGATTTAGTACAATTAATATTTTACTGATTTTAGTGAAATGAATTAGCTATTATTATAGCAAGAGAAAGAACCATCTCCGCATTCTCATAAAAAAATCTTCTTTCTCTCTTTATCAGCTCCAACGTTTTCACAAAGAATCACCAAGTCCAAAATGCTAACTTCAGGAGAAAATCAAGAATAGATCATCCCTGAACTTGCAAAAGTAACAGGAAAAAGAAAGCACCCAACATTTGAAGTGTATCAATCAAAGCGTTTGTTTGCGAAAATTGAAGAAAAAGGGAAGCATCGGATGTCGGAATCATATGAACTGAAGCCAATTAATGTGCCTATATTTTTCAATCTTGAAAGAGGAGGAACATCTGAAAGTAAACTGGAAAAAGAAGACGATTATGATTATGATCATGACTTAGCAATCTTGAAGACTATCTATCACTACTATTTTAATAACGGGTTAATTCCACCTCCTCCTTATTCAAAGAACTTCATCGACTACATCGAGGCTTCAGTACCCAACTTGAAATTTCGTGGTTAGGCATTGCCGAATAAGATTGTTATGTTAGAGAACCATTTCTTCAAGGTTAGGAAAATGGCTGCACGTGAAGAATATTACCCCGAAATAATCCACCCTACTTGCCGCAAAATTTTCAACTTGTCTATGGGTTTATGGGGATAATTTCGGAGACTATTATCCAGTTGGTGAAGATCAAGATAAAACTGGAGTTGTTGATGCATTCTTGATTTTCAAGGTCAATGTCTTCATAGCGGCATTTTAAATTATTTCTTGGAGCATTTGTTTAAAGTTCTTAATTTTCTTTCATTAAACTGAATCTAGTTGTTGTGTCAATTATAAATTTGGATATTTGTTTGCTCAAAATTTTCAGTTCAGCTCAAAATTTGATTTGATATAAAATGTTTCCTTTTTTCAAGTTTGATATCTTGTCTTCAACTTATAAAATTAGATATGTTAATTGTTCCTCTCTTCTGTTGAGGAAGGAATGAAATAACGATGAAATGACATATTTTAAGATCGAACAAAATCGGTAGATACTAAAAATCAATTGCGTGAAGCTTGAAAGATTAGAAATGAAGTGCAAAACCATATGTGCATTGTCCATCATCCTTCAATTTAGTTATAAAATCAGGCAACTTCTTATACTTTCTTATTGCTGGGTTCCATAGGAACAATTCCCTTGCCTCATTTACA
>NW_025857041.1:0-1012 GCF_002878395.1 Capsicum annuum
AAGGGTCTTTCTATCTATCCTTTAATTTCAAGCATTCTTCTTCTTCATCTCCATTCTATGTGTTGTTTTCTTTTTATTTGGTTGCTGGAATTTGCATCTTAATAATCAATTTCGTGTGTTTGGTAGTCTTTAGGATATCATTTGGTATCAAAGCATTGGTTTAGGGTTGTTCCAACATCCCTAAATCTTGGTTTTAGTGTTCTTACATAGAAAATCTCATAAAAAAGTCGAAAATCAGAAAATATGGAAAAAAAATGGTGTCTTGTGTTAGATCCGAATTTATTGTCTTAGATCTACAAATTTTTACTTTGGTTTGAAGGTTTCTTATGTTAGATTCTTGTTCTCTAACACCTTGGGAGTCTAGATCTACTTTTATATTGAAGTTTGGTTGAGTTTGAGCTTAGATTGGCATGGCTATGGAGTTTTGAAGCTTTTTGTGCTATATACGTTTTTGTCTTGGTTATTTAGGCTTGATTTCTGGCTGATTTTTGGTTGGTTTAAGTTGTTTTGACATAAGGAACCTAGGGCTACAATAAAAATCAGATTTGAAGCTCATTTGCTAGGTGGTCAAACTTGGTCAACGCTTGAATATTCATCTTGTTCATCCATGATCTTCATAACTTAGTGAAGAAGAGTATTCAAGGTTCTTGTTTGATCCAAAAAAGGGAAGAAAGAATGTGAAAAAGTTGTTAGTCCAGAAGCATATTCAAAGAATATTCCATTCTTCCAAAAGAAGGAGGGGGCAAGAGGAAAAACAAATTACAAGTGGATTTATTGGGGGGGGGGGGCAATTCATTTCTCATCCATTTTGAAGCTTGAAAGGGCGTAAAACTTGAACATTTTCCCTCCCAAAACAGAATTCTCTTCTTTCCTAAGGGTGTTTGGCCGAAAATAATTTTTTGAAAAATCAAAATTCCGAAGGGTGACCACCAACCACATAGTACCACGTCATCACTTATACAAACAACCAAATTGAGTTCTAAAATTAGATTTCCTAGTTTCTATTTGTTGT
>NW_025857042.1:0-2894 GCF_002878395.1 Capsicum annuum
CAAGATCGATTATGTGTAGGATTACCCAAAGATGATCAATTTAAGGGATTATCTATAAGTTATATTGTAGCCAAGGTTGGATGATGTACAGGAACACTTGAAAGCTAGCGATTGGAGGGATATCTGTAAGTCATCTCTAATCCAGAGTCGGATGATGTGCAGGATTACCTAAAAGCTATAAATTCAAAGGATATCGGTAAGTTGCCTTTTATGTAACATCAAATAATGCGCAAGATCATCTGAAGATTGATAATTTAGGAAAAATTTATAAATTAATCATTGACTACAACCGGAGAGGTTATCACGCCACATACAACAAGTGATATAGATAACCGAAAGGGCCACCCCACTTTTAAAATATATTCGCTCGACAGATGAGATGATTATACAACAACCAAGGAGGTTTTTATGTCTGTTATTGCGAGTTATTTCCCATCAAACAGGTACAATAAAGGATAACTTCGCTTTTCAGGCCACAACTCACGTGGAGATATGGTAAAAGATTACTTACCTCTTTCATGAATTATGTTAGTACTAACACTTTTTGCGTAAGAAATTGTCGAGAGCATCTGAAAGGATGAAAATCTCAAATCAAAACCACAAGTGCGGATGACTCCAAAAAGGACGCAACACAACATGGAACTCTTTCTCAGCAGCAAAATAAGATATAGTCTGGAGAGAGATGTCAAACTCTCTAGATGCGAGCTAAATGATGATCACCACCACCATCTAACCATGCCTATATTAGAAGGCATGTGGGTATTTTTGGATATTCTGGTCTAACCTTTACCTCTTGGATGTTTGTTAACTCATACTGAGGGGAGCATTTTTTTTTTCAAATTCGGGTGGCAACACACTTAGAGTTTTGGAAATTATGTCCGAGTAAGTTCTTACCTATGGATGTGAAGAGCTCCACGTTCATGGTTAAGAGGTTACAAGCCTCTTTTCTACAACTCGATTAACTTGTCACTCATTTCGAGCCAAAAATAGTCTGAAATAAAAGACTATCCTTTTTATCGATTGAGTCAAACTACAAGCAGTTTGATTTCCTGAAATCTTGGGGATATGTAGGCTGGGATTTATATAGAAAACTCAATTGCATTCCAACCTCCCCCCTAATCCCTTAATTCCCCAGTTTCTTAGTTTTATCAAAAACTCTAAAACCGTGATAGTTGGTGAATTCTTTTGAAAATTGTGCTTGCAATCAAGATTTATGAACTACAAATCGCCTGAATTCTCATGTAACCTAAGATATATAGGAAAACTGATACCGAGGTTCGGCCATAACTCCATGAAATTCGTGCAGAATACCAACCTCTCTTAGATACGAGTTTATGGTCGGACCAAAAATTAGGAATGTCAACCTCCCCTTGCCCAGGATTACTTGCATCCATCCTACCCAAAGAGAGGGGCCAGTTATTGACACCTAATTTTTTTCCTCCATAACTAAGTTTAATTCGGAGTTTCTTCGATTTTCAAATAAAATTATGATATTTATTTTATCCGAATAAAGGATTTTCAAAAGTATTTATTTGGGTAAATTGCTCATTTTAAGTAGAGATTATATATTATCGTGTTCAATTATACGAAATTTTATAGTTTTGTTACTTAAAAATTTATTTTACAAAATATCAGATTTTAGTCAAGGCTCATCTTGAAAATAAATTCAAATGATTAAAATCTTGATTTAAATATAATTTTCCCTAAAAAATAATTTATTTAGATAAATATTTGTTTAATTTTATCGAATCAAGAAGCTCAAGATTAAACAAAGCGTTAATCCATATAAAATTTTGATTCAATTTAGTCGATTCATTAAAGTTGGACCTTACTTGAAATCGATTCGACCATGATGCAATTGAGTTGTAATTAGGCTAACTTTTAAATGCAATTGTCTAAGTTTTCCCTTCTTGGCTATTTGATAAATATCCAAAACAGCCCAACCAATCCACTTAATTTGTAACCCAATTTTAGCCCAAATTATGCAAAACCCATCCTCTTTCCTACCCCTTCAACAACCTATTTCTTTTAATTATATTAACCAGCCCAGGTCCAATGGAACTGACCCACCATCCCAATCTTTCTTCTTTCCCCTTTTCCTCCAAAGAGGCAAGAAGCTGCGTACAAAGCAACAACAATATCAATATATAACAATAACAAGAACCCTTGAACAACTTCAATTCCTACCCAAACCGTGTCTCGCGAACCTAGAACAAGACCAACCCGACCCTTTCCAACAACTACTCTAAATCGCCGTGATAATCAGCTGGACCCGCGATCCACACCAGCTCCAACAACCCAATTCCAACCCAATTTCTTATCTCACGAGACACCACGCAATGGTCGGATGAGGAATGGTCAAGAATCTTCTAGAAGATTAATTAGGTGGCAGCCCTCAACGTTCCAAAAATTATTAGTTGTCAAGAATCCATTCCAAGTCGTTAGGATTGTACCATGAAGGTACGCATGTGCTCCTTCCCCATTGTTGAAGAAAAATCCATTTCTCTAAGTATTCTGAATTCCAAAAACTCCTTTTATTTTTTTGGGGTACGATTGGTGAGCTGGAAGATGTCTTTTGTTTGAATTCAAAATACCTTATTTCAACAATTCCTAGAAAATCCTAATTAGACTGTCTATATAAGGAACAGATTGTTTCCTGTAGGAGGGGGTTCGAAAATTCTTGGGTGGGGAAAACTTTGGAGAAAATTTTGGGTTTTGCTTTTTTTTTTAAAAAAAAAAATTCAAGGTTCCAGAATTAGAAATTTCAAACACAGTGGAGGAAGCCAGGTTGAAAATATTAGTTTGGGAGAAAGTTTTCTGAAAGCTGGTCGATCAATTAGGAATTCCTGAATCGACAACATTAGCCCCCAATGGTGACAGTTTTGCTGATAGCT
>NW_025857043.1:0-4697 GCF_002878395.1 Capsicum annuum
TGAGTTGTTTTACTTTACAGATAATAGAAATTACACTGTGTTGATATAAGCTGGCAGAACATCCCTACTTTACCCGATCGAAAGCGCACAAAATCCCATCCTCTGACCATCATCCAGAAATGGCAGGAAATGACGAAGAAAGCACACTGACTATCCGAGATAATGTGATAGCGGAACAGAATGAGATGATTATGGAACTTGCAAGAAAGTTAGAAATGCTTCGGGAGGAAATAAATTGCACTCGGGATTTGGCTAACTTGGCCATCACCGTCAATGCTCCCGCTCCGGGAGGACACTGGACTCCACCCCAAATTCCTTCCCTCAGCACCCCTATTCTCGAGGATCAGCCGAATAATGTATCGTCTGTCTCTGCTCCTCCATTCATCCAAAATATCAATCATGAAAATAACCCAGACGCCTACCATCCGCAAAATCCATCTCTAACCCCACAAAATCCGTCTACGAATACATTCCCAAATCCTCAAAACATATTTTCAAACCAACAAAATGCATTCCCAAATCCGCAAAATTCACTCCCAAACCCACAAAATATATGAAATCTACCTTCGAATCCACCAAATTCAGTTTCAAATCCTCAAAATCCTTCTCATATTCCACCAAACTAATCGCAAGGTCCACGAAACCTTCCCAATTTCCAAAATGTCCTCCCCACTTACCAACCAAATTCCCCTTATCCACAAAATCAAGCCTCCCTTCCAAATCCTCCTCACGCCATCATATCCCCTGATATCTATAATCCTCTTCCTCATCTCGAGATGGACCATTACGAGGAGAAGGAGAAAGAGTGAAGGACCGAGCATAAAAGGAATTTGCTAACTATGAAGGAAGAGATCATGAGGATCAAAGAGTCTCATGGAGCCAGGGACCACGACGGTTTGGGGTATGACGACTTATGTGTTCACTCGTGAGTAGACCTACCAGATGGGTACATAGTCCTTAAGTTTGAAATGTTTGATGGTACCGAAAACCCAATGGCCCATCTGAGAAGGTACTATGAGCAATTGGTAGGGATAGCGAAAAATGAGGCGTTGTTGATGTGCCTATTCAGTCAAAGTTTAAGCGGTGAAGCCTTAGAATAGTTCATGTCTCAGGAGCCAAAAAGATGGACTAGATGGAAAGCATTAGCCAAGGGTTTCCTTGACAAGATCGTATTCAATATTGAAATAGTCCCTAAATGATATTCACTAGATCGGATCAAATAGAAGAATGATGATAGTTTTCGAGACTATGCTTTTCGTTGGAGAAAAGAGGTTGCTAAAGTACAACCTCTCATGTCTGAGGAAGAAATGGTATTAGTTTTCTCTCGTGCACAAGAAGGAGAATTTTATACCAGGATGGTATCTGCGGTCCGAGCAACTTTCACAGATTTAGTAAGGATTGGGGAATCATTAGAGGAAGGCATCCGAACAGGAAAAATTGCCAAAACCCCAACATCATCTGAATCTTTTGCATTTCCAAAGAAGAAAATAGAGGATGCGACTGCGGTCTCTACTAATTCTGATGATAAGTTAAAGAGGAAATTCAAGCCTATAAATATTCTTTCCTCATCATCATCACCAAGTTTTCAGCCTATATTCTACGCTCAACCCCAATGTCAATCTCCAAATCCAAATATTTTACCCCAGTACCAAGTTCCACAACAAATTATCAGCCTCATACTCAAGCTACTTTTCTAAATAACCAAATAAACGTCCAAACGTCTCCAAATTATCATCAAGTACCTCCTCCCATAAATTAGAATCATTATAACCCTCCACGTCTAAAATTTGAAAAAAAACCTCTCTGAAACTTCACGCTGCTAGATGAAAGTCGTACCCAGCTCTTTGGAAGATTGATGAAAGCTGGTTATTTGTAACTGATCCAGCCAAAGCCTATCGATCCTAACTCCCAGTTTTATCATCCCGATCAAAATTGTGCCTATCATTCAGGAGCAGCGGGGGACAGTACCGAGGAATGTATTAACTTGAAACATAAGATCCAAGATTTGATTGATCAGAAGGTCATCACACTTCAGTTGCCGACACCAAATATTAACAATAATCCGTTGCCTAACCATGGGGGACCTACAGTTAATATGATTGAAATAGATGATGAATGGGTGTCTAGCAAGGCCATCGCTAAGGTAAATTCAGAAGGACTCAGAAGAACAAAAGAGGTAGAGAAGATAGAGAAAGTTGCGGCCGCCTCAAGTAAGGATTTGGAAGGAATTTTTGAGCCTATTATGGTCCCGAAAAAAGAATTTAAGCATAGGATAGAGTACCATCCAAGAAGGAAAAATGAGATCGAAGATAATTCAAAGGAGAGTCTGTTTAGGCCCTTGACGATCTTGTACCAGTCATTTCCCATACATGAGGTGTCAAACGATGATGGTCTTAGGGATGGGATAAAAGATCTGTTCGAAGGATACAATGCTCTACCAGATGGTTTTCCAAAGTCCGATGGGGTAAAGAAGATTGCATCGTAGGAGGCCTTGTAAAACTGGACCTCCACTCCACTCATAACCCGTCACTCATCGCGGTAGATGAAAGGGATATTACTACTAGTTTTTAAAATTGGTGATGATCCAGAGGAGGCCTCATTATCCACCCTTTTATGTCTTAAATTTTTGTTTCGTGTTTTACAACTTTCAAAAAGGCATGGGCCCACATTTGTGTGGGTCATAAGCCATACTTTTTATTTATTTTCCAAAGACCTCCCTTTATTTAAGAAGTTACTTTTTAAATATGATTATCTAGCATGGTTTGTTTTGGTTGCAATAATTTAAAAAATCTGTCAATGTCATGTCACGTCAAGGGTAAGGCGAACAAGGCAAACGAAATAATAATGAACAGAAAAGGTGATGAGGAGCAGTTAGTAGTAGATAGAGGAATGTGAAAATCAAAAGAAGCCCAACCTAGAGGAGCCCTAATACTACCCAAGAAGGATGTTCAAGAGTGGACCAAACCAATCGATTCTGATGCGGTAAAGATATATCATGCTTGAAAGATGTTATAGTTTTTATTTCTGCGGGTTATTTGTAATCGCCTTTATAATAGTATCAATTTTATGATGTGTAATCTCCTAGAATCCTTTCCCTCTATGTACGAACTACGTTTGACCTGAATTCCCAAGAATGGGATACGTAGGCGACCTATGTCGGCTTCGGTCAACCCCTTAGGAAAACTTATCCTTTCTTTTTATGTACGAACTACGTTTGACCTGAATTCCCAAGAAAGGGATACGTAGGCGGCCTATGTCGGCTTTGGTCAACCCCTTAGAGAAATTTATCCTTTCTTTTTATGTATGAACTACGTGATGACCTAAATTCCCGAGAAAGGGATACGTAGGCCGCCTATGTCGGCTTCGGTCAACCCATTAATTTCTTTTGTATATCCCTAGCGTAGGACTGAACTACATTTGACCTGATTCCTGCTTCAACGGGATACGTAGGCGCCCCAACAGCTCGGTCATATAACCCCAGGAAAGAAAAACTGAGGCAAAATTTTTGAGAAGGAATCTTAAAAATTCACAAGAGAAGATTGACATCCAACAAAAGAATGAAGATCAGCAAAGACTTTAGATCCACTCGGATTGGTATCATCTCAAACAACTTTAAACTGGGGCAGAAATTTTGAGGAAGACCTCAAAATTTCCACCAAATGCCGGAACATATTTCAAATTTCCCAGCACCAGAGGTTAAAGCTTTGGAAACCACCAACTGTAACAAAGTTTGGGTAGACTTAATTTTTGGCTATGATAGAACTACTTGAAGAAACCCTCCAACAATGATCATGAGTTTTAGAAACCATTTGTCGAATATAGTCAAAACCACGAGGAAGACATTCGTTGAGCTAGTACATGACATGATTGACAGAGATTTTCTAAAGTTTTACAGAAGTTTTCAAAATTATTTGCAAAAATTTAAGACTATTTTCCAAAAATCTTACGATTCACTTATTTAGTATTTGCCTAGGCATCATTTGGGATGGAGTATCAGGGTGGAAGTTCCGATATGGTGGAATGCCCAAGAGATGGAAAGGAGCAAATCAAGGATCGAATGAGGTCAACACAGAGTAATTTCACTCCAACTAATCATTTTTCTGTGGATACAGGGTTCAATATACAAAATGAGGGTCCCTTTCAAAAATCCCCGAGAAAAATGAGAGCCACAACAGAACATTAATACCCAAGAACGGTATTTTAAGGTAGCCCTAAAAATAGGTTTAACGGCCATTTATTGAGGACCTTTTAATTTATCCATCTCATTTCTCGAGATCATAGGCGACAAACAAAAGTTCTTTGTCTTCTTTACACATATCGTATTTAGAAGTTTCCTAAAAAGAGTCGCTAGTAAAAGCGACTTTGTGTCTACTAATCGTCTACCTTGAGTACAGGTACATATAGAAAGCAGGACGCTGACAAATAAAATCAGGTAAAATTACACATCATAGCCACAAGGCATTGCCTCAAGGGCTATTGCATATCATCGCCACAATGGCTATTGCATATCATCGCCACAATGGCTATTGCATATCATAGCCATAATGGCTATTGCATATCATCGCCATAATGCCTATTGCATATCATCGCCACAATGGCTATTGCATATCATCGCCACAAGGGCTATTGCATATCATCGCCACAATGGCTATTGCATATCATTGCCACAATGGCTATTGCATATCATCGCCACAATG
>NW_025857044.1:0-1470 GCF_002878395.1 Capsicum annuum
AATTGTTACAAAAGTTCATACAGTTCCCCCTAAATGAAAATTTTCTGTTCTTGTCTAAACAAAATCTACTATAGGAGAATTTGATAAGTAAAATCCCCCTTAAATTGTGACTTAAAACACCTAAACTATCGGATGTTTGAAATAGCCCTGAATTTCTTTTTCCATAGGAATGACCATCCCGTACCACATCTAGTGGCAAGTGATGACCACGCGTCAAACACTTAAATTGCACGATTTTTGAGAATCACATCCTTGTGAATATCACCCTGCTATTATGCTAATTCATACAAGCTAAGCTACCTATTGCATCTCATTTTTCCCATGAATATGCCATCGGAACATCTTTTTCTGATTGTTTTCTTCACGACAAACTTGAATCCTGAAAATATTTGAGATCGACAAATTACCTCAAATTTGGTCATGTTTTAAAGATAAAGCTGAGTAATCTGTTGAAGCAAAATCATTATATTGCATTCTGGTGTAAGTGATTGACTAAATACTAACACACACATGTTTCCTTGTTACTCTTTACAGATTTCTCAGCCAGCAGTGTCATTATATTCTGCATAAACTATCCCTTTTTTGTAGCAATTTGTTAATTTGAAATGGTCCTGTCCCACTTGTACTTGATTAAGCAAAAGTAAAACAATAGGTTCTGGTGCTACATTACTACTCAATATACAGTACTTTTGGAAATTTATATCAGATGCATCAAAATTGTCAAAGAATGTCTTAGTATTTAGAGAAATAAATAAAGAGAACACTAACCAGGCTTCAACAACAACTATACTTGTGGATTATTCTTTCTAGACAGTATGCAAGAATAGCTTGCTAATCGATAGGATTGAGATATATTTAGCAATTGGACATCAAAGTTCTTTTGCCATCCAATTTCAAAGGTTCAAAATTTTAGCTTAAAATTTCTCAGAAGCCACTCAGAATGTAGTTTCTATTTCTAGCTTCTGCTTACTAAAATCTAAAGATGTAAGTGTTTTCACTTATCCTCCCGAGAGAAAGGCATATGTGGTATCTTGTACATTTGCTTAGTTATTTTTCACCTGATGTCACATTTGTAGTATCACTAGAAACCATGATACGAGTTTTGTACTATTGGACTTAAAATGAGTGAATCAGTGTAGATGCATGTAGATTCTTCAATTTTACTCGGAGAAAACTCTTGTACACTTCTTTCAGATCTCGAATCAAAGGAAGTCAATTCCGAGTCCTTCTTTCAAAGAAGAGGGCAGCCCTGCGAATGGGTGGGAACGAACTTACCACATGATGGAGAGGATAGCTTGGAGCCTAGGACTACTAAAATGGAGAAATCTACAATCTACCTAATTATTGTATAATCTAGACAGAAAATTAATGATGAAATTATTGGGTCTTGTTTGTGAATATACTTTCTTTCCCAGAAGAGATCTTTAGAATTCAAATATTTTATTGTTGTAACATTGATTTGGCGGGGAT
>NW_025857045.1:0-7209 GCF_002878395.1 Capsicum annuum
AGGATTTGAAATCCAAGAGGGGTGTCATACCATCCAACAAGTTGAGGGATCCATGTACTCCTACAGTGGAGGTTAGGAGGAAGACAAGAAAAATTAGATAAATTCTCTCCGTTCTGAAATCAACAAAAATTGCAACTCCTCTCGCTCCAAGAGTTTTTGAAGTTCAGGGGCCACTGAAGAAGGTGGACATATTCGTGGAGCTTGGCAAGGATAAGGAGGAGTAATTACAAGAAATCATGAATGGAAAGATGAAGGTTCAAAAAGAATACACCATGTATTCATTTGCCATCGAAAACTTCACGAATATGACAAATATGCGCGTGTGGTACGAGGACAATGTAAGTTTACTTTTGCTAACCTAGTCTTCCAATCTACTCCATGAAGAATAATCTACGCAGCAGATGTGTAATCTGTTGCAACAGCTTGGTATTTTGTTGCAACATAATGCACATCTATTGCATAAGTTGAGTTGGCTGGGTAATTTGTGAACTAATTTAGAGAACCATTTGCCTCGAATTCTTTCCACTGTGTTTTTATTCTTTACAATTACTAACCTATTTAAAAATTGTCTTCTTATACCACGGTATGTTGATGAAATTCTCTGCCTCATGAGGGGCAGGCAATTAACATACCCGGATGCTTATGATGCTGCCGATAGGATAATGGACCTCAACTTCTATAATAATTTCAAAAATAGGTATGATGATCTCCGTAAGGATGCTAGTACTGGTGGTCGGAGACTTGACGTATTAGTTTCTACATTTTAATGGGATGAAGAAGCGATTAAATATGTTAGAGTGAAGAGGCCATATCTACACGGAAAGAGCTAGACCAAGGCAAAGAGAATCCTTGCAGTTATGAATGTGGAATTCACACCTTTTCTCACTATTGAGATACTACTCTATGAGGGTAAAATTATGGTTTATGACTGCAACTTACCTGTCTTCAATGAGGACAATGTTTTAGCCCATATGCGGCCACTCTTGAAGTTGTTACCCAAGTTGTTGAAACAAAGTAAGCTCATGGATCATTTGCCGACTGAAGTCTTGACGAAAGAATCATGTGCGGGTCGTTATCGCTTGCATACATCGAGTGTTTGCTGACCAACACAGAAATGACCAATATGTATGATGCTGATGTGGGAAAAATGCAATGGGTCTGGGTTTATGGTGTACTAACTAAATGGTTGAAGCTCGTGTATGAAGAAGAACGTGTAAAAAAACAAAAATAAAAATGAAAATGAAAATGATATCAATTTTTTATTTCAAGCCACCTTACTTTACATTTTCCTTACTTTACATTTAGTGTCAATAATTTTTATGTCTGGCGAAATTTGAATATATATAATAAAACATATTTTATATCTGTTATGACAGATTAATTATTCGTTGAAATAGGTTGGTCTTCTGTTGCATTATGCAGGTGTTTCCCAGTCTGTCTGTCGCAACAGATATATAATCTATTGCAACATATAATCTATCTGTTGCAACTGATAGGTAATCTGTTGCAATAAATCAAGAAAGAAAATAGGAAGACCTGTTATATAATTTCCAGCAGATGACCTAACTAAATGGTTGGAGTCCATGTATAAAGAAGAATGTGTACAAAGACATAAAGACGGAGACAAAAACAATAACAATTGTTTATTTCAAGCCACTTTACACTACATGTAGTGGCAATAATTTTTCTATTTGGCGAAAGTTGATTTTTAATAATGCAACAAATTTTATATCTGTTGTAATAGATATTGTATTTTTTGTGATAGATACAGTGCCTGTTATGACAAATTATCTGTTGGAATAGGTTGATCATCTGTTGCATTATGCAGATGTTCCCAATCTGTCTGTTAAATAGATATATAATCTGTTGCAATATATTATCTATATATTGCAATGGGTCGGTAATTTATTGGAGCAAATAAAAAAAGTAGGAAGACCTGTTATATTAATTTCTAGCAGATGACCTGCGTATTGTATCTCATATTGCAACATATGTCTAAATCTATTTGATAAGATATGTCGTCTGTTATAGCAGATGTATTATCTGTTGCGATATTTGAATCTAGTACTCCATTTCATCAACATGTTCAAAACTAAGGATTAAATTATATTCATAGATAGCATAAAATAAATCGAAGCCTTCGAAAATTACATGAAATAACTCAACAAATAAATAAAATGTAAAAAAAATCATTATGGGTACAAATGATCTACTCTACAAATAAATCAATAAGTTAAACCAAGAAGGACAGATTATTACATTGACAGACTCAAGCTATAAAGATCTAATCAATATGGATAAGTTGTTCTTCATCCGGTGTTACGGAATTTGGCTTTGGTTGTTATGGATCTTTAATGTCGCTTGCGTACGCCTTCTGATCTTTTGTTTCTCCGTGTTTCAATAAAAGAGCAGCATATCTTTTGTGGAGTAATCCGGCATCAAGTCCATCGTTTGGTACTTATAATCCATCGCTCAAATACTCAGCATAAGCGGTAACAAAAGGACCGCAATTCCTGCGTTTTAAAAAAATAGATAATCCATATCTTACAGGCTACCAATGGTTTGTTGAGCAATTCCTTCAACATGTTGTACATCAAATGGATTAGCCATTTTATCCTGGTATGCTTCAATCTTCGACCAATCAGTACGAACCTTTTGGTCCAAAAAGCCACTCATATCAAGGTAAGTAGGCAATATTTTAGCCAACTTTTGCATCTCAGACAATGACCCGGAATGTCTCCTTCACGACATCGAGTCATAAACTCGAACATACCTCTCTTTTAGAATGACGACAACCAACACCCAATGGAATTCATCACCTCAACTGATTGGGATGTACACTTCGTCGACCAAATACCAAGGTAAGCCAGCCGAAATGCTAAAAACTTGGATAATGTTGATTAAGCATTCCTCATTTTGGGAAACTTCCTGCTGTTGTTGACTATACCTATCATAGGCATTATTGATGTAAACTTTGTACAAATAATTGTCTGCCATGTATCTGTATTGTTCTTGTGCTTGCAACTTGGCCTTCTTTTGGAGATAGTAAAAATGATATCGATGTGTTGCACATATTATCAAACATTTTGGATTATGTGATGAAAAAATTAATACATAAATGCAATTAAATAAAATATTAATTAATAATAATATGTATGACATTTAAACCTCATTATTCCAGCAAGTTTGGGACTGTGACATCAAATAGAACCAATTCTTCGATCCAAGATGTGCAACAACAAAGTCAAACATATCAAAACCAAGACTCGATTCGTTCACTTTGTAGCATTCGTCATTTAATTTTCTACATGATGATTTGTATGTGTTAATGTCACGTTCTTACAACAAGAATAGTATAAACCAATATCTTCAAAAATTGATTTATGTACCTTCCGGCATGATGCTTTAGCAGCCCATCTGCAATCCATTCTGAATAGTCGTTGATCAACTGTGTTAGTTTTATTGGAGCCTCGTCCAAGATGTTGAACCCTTCAAACTGGTAATTCTTCCATTCTACTGAACTGACAGGCTCTATTTTTTCTTCTTATTTGGAATCAGTTGATGGATTATCAACTGTGATATTATGCTCTTCAATAGTGGCTTCTACTGTGTTATCTACCTAGAAATACAAAATTGTTAATGCTAATTACAGATATACAATAGATTGTCCATCTATTGCAACAGATGATCCTTATGTTGCAACAGATGGATCATCTATTGGGATGAATTTAATCAGGTAAATTAGAGCAGTACGATAGTTTTGAACACATGACCCATCTGTTGCAACATAAGACTCATCTATTGCAATAGATAACGCATCTGATACAACAGGTTAGACAACAGTTGCAACAAGTGATGTACATTCACCTTCTTTGGCTTATGCTTCTCTCCAGTTGACCTTGCACACTGAACATCGACAGAAGACAAAGACAGAGGCATTGCAATTTTGCTTTTTTCAATGCTTGATGATGCCTTAGAAGTATCTTTTCTTCTCCTCTTAACCGCCTTGATCTCTAGTGAAATGTATGTATATGAAATCCTTTTTGATAGAATGACACCCCTATTAGATGTCATTTTCTTTACAGAAGTAGTTAGTGCATTAATAGAATTAATCACTCCATCGTATTTTACCTTGCAATCTTGACAGTTGCATGCAGAACATTCGCTAGATGTGGCAAAATCTGGAGAAAATTTTGTACAACCAGTATGATCATAATCATAATGGCTTATTTTTTCAAAAAACGGTAAGAAGAGCATCATTAGCCCCAACAGCAACACCATCACCACTACAACTACGACTACCATCATCAATAATAATAAGCCCACCCTCCAAAATTATTTTTCTTGTAATGGCTGTTGCTCCAAACAATTCAATTTTATTCCATCAACGACCTTAGGGTCCGATAAAGTTTGCACAGACAGTAAAGTAAGAAAAAATGACATCTTTAACTCTCGGTTGGTCGGAACAAGCCACGGATGGACAATCTAAAATAAATCAGTACATATATTAGAATGATGATGAAATTATTTAAAATAATCATTAATTAAAATAAAAACTTCATTAGAATTGGATTTACTGCATCCTTGGGGGGGGGGGGGTTGAAAAGATCAAGAAATTTGCATTTCTATCGATTTTGGCCGACAACTATCTCAGGATTCTTGGACAGAAAACTTCTTCCTGGTAGTTCACTTTTTGTCTCAAATAAGGAATGACTTCAAATGCCCAAGCCTATAACATAACGCCAATAAATTAAAAGCATTATTGAAAAAATAAATAATGAATCATATCATGATAAAAGAAACATTTATCATGAAGGCCCATGGAAATCCATATAAGTTGACTGTCTTGGGCGTTAACGGAGTCAACAAATATTGGACAGTCATTTTGAAGCTTTCATAACCCCAAGGATAGCTGTTAAATGCCTCAAGATCCTCAGAGAGCTTTATTAAATCAATGCTTATGTTGTTGTTAACGTCTCTCGCCCAAAGAATATTATGTACAAACCAAACCAAGCACAATGATTGCTTGTGCTTCTTTGAGAGTCCTTTAACTTTCAATGCTTCTATCAAATTTTTATTTTTGAAGCTTGGACCAACAATCAACATCAGGTCAACACGATCACTCGACTTGCCTTTGCCTTTTTTAGGTGTGTGGGGTGCTTTTTTGGGTCAGAGTAGGTATAACTTGAGAAGGAGGAGGATAACAGTTTAGTCCGATAACTATGGAAAACTCCTTCTAACCAAAACAAACAGGCATGCCACAGTAATTTATCCACACCTCATCCATCTTGTCTTTGTTTTCATACATAAACCTACGCTTGAGAAGATCGTATACCATTTTTATCTGAAAACGAGCATTGTTGTCCTCCGACAAATCAAGATATTTCCCAAAGCATCTTTCCCTGAAATAAGCATCCAATTTTTTTTCTCAAAGTATTTTTTTGAAGGCGTCGAAAGATTTTTTCATGGTTGACTTAACCACAAAATCACCCATTAAGTCTGTGGAACCATCACACTGCATTCTCATAAGATAACGATCAATGTTGAAGGTTTTGACCAACTCTTTGGCGGGACATCTATTAGCATTTGGATCATACATTTTGAGACATTCCTCCTCCTCGTGTTTTTTATCTTCTACTCCTGATTGAGATAACGCTTGTAAAGCAAGCTCATAGAGTGGTGGATGTAGCTGAGCTGTTGCACTTGTTCCTTTACTTTGACTTGATTCAGTTTTTTTTCTTTTGGGAGCCATATTATCTTAAATTAACAGGAACTAAAATAGATTATAATTGATTAACGCATCATTAAAAAGGGATAACATTAAATCTAACATGCACAACGGTAAAATAACATTACCAATAGACCACACATCCGTTGCACCAGGTATGTTATCTGTTGCAACATATAACCGACCTGTTACAACGAATGAGTAAACCATTGGAAACAATAAAAACAGATCTCTAATATATTGCATAGGTAGTTTATCTGTTGCAACATATAACCAACCTGTTGCAATAGATGAGTAATTCATTAGAAACGGTAATAACAGATAACATATTTGTTGCACTAGCTATGTTATTTGTTGCAACATATAATCGACCTGTTGCAATGGATGAGTAAACCGTTGGATAAAATAAAAATAGATCACTGAACTATTGAAAGATATCACTCAACTATTGCAAAATGAGTTATCTGTTAGATCAAAATTTTTTAGATTTCTTTCAAACAGAAGAGTCGTCTGTCGCAACAGGTGAATGATCTGTTAGATTGTTCATCTGTTGTATCTGATTTTAATCTGTTGCATTAGATATTTTCATCTGCTGCATCGGATGTTTTCATCTATTGCATCAGATGTCTTAATCTGTTGCATCATATGTTTTATCTGTTGCAACACCATTTTTACCAAGACAAACAAAAAATCAACCCAACAACTCCAATACATCATACACACATACACACACTAAGAACATCAACTGTGAACAAAAATCACCAAAAAATATGACTCAACAGTACGACAACAAGAAGAAGAAATACCAGAAATTAGGGTTTTATTTAATCCAAATTTTAACACTAGAAGAGTAGTTGGCTCAAGTTCCTCTATTTTTTTGTAATTTTTTTACTTGTGACTTCACGTCGATTGACAGTTGAAAGTCAAAAGGGAACTCACCCGACTATTTTTCGCCGGAGGTTGAAGTCGCCGGGGATTGAAAGGAGAATTTTGCAGAACTGTTGGTTGGGAGAGAGTTGAGAGAAGCTGTCTCGAGAGAGAGAGACTGGTTGATTTGGATTGAAGAGGGGTGTGGGTTGATTTGTATTTTTGAAAATATTAGAAAGTTTTGAAAATATTAATCAAGTCCATAATTAACTTAATCAAGTTTCCTAATGATGTTTGACCCTTTAAGTTGGTCAATGTCACCAATCCTTTACCCAAGACTTAAAAGACACCTTTCCTTCAATTTTCTTCATGTGTCTTCAATAACTTGGGAAAATTGGAGAGAAGGAAAATAGAGAGGGGCCGGATCCAACATAATGATATATTGATCACATAACTCAGAGAGAAATCTTGGGATAAACTCTAAATAAAATCCACAAAATGAGATGAAAGAGAAACTCTATCAACTTTTGACTTTTTGTGATTCTATTTAGTTGTATCAAATTGCATGATATTGTCATTTTGATCTATTATTATTTTTGTTTCTTTATGATTAG
>NW_025857046.1:0-1672 GCF_002878395.1 Capsicum annuum
GAGTAGATTGGAAGGGTAGGTTAGCAAAAGTAAACTTACCTTGTCCTTATACCACGCGCACATATTTTTCATATTAAAGAAGTCTTTGGTGGCAAATGAATGCATGGTGTATTCTTTTTGAACCTTCATCTTGATGAATTCTTCCAGTTCCTTCTTCTTCTCCTTGTCAAGCGCCGGAAATATGTCCACCTTCTTCAGCGGCCCCTAAACTTCAACAACTATTGGAGCGGGGGTAGTTGTATTTTTTGCTGATTTTAGAACGGAGAGAATTTGTCTAATTTTTATTCTCTTCCTCCTAACCTCCACTGTAAAAGTGCATGGCTCCCTCTCCTCATTGGATGGTATGACACCCCTCCTGGATTTCAACTTCTCAACAGCTTCAGCAATAGTCTCTATCTTATCGAGGAGTTTATCCTCTCTATGCTTGCACACTTTGCATTTGCAATGAGAACATGAGGGTGAGGAGGGGTGAGAGGGACCCCTGTAAGGGTGAGAGGGACCGATGTAGGGGTGAGAGGGAGAACCTATGCAAGAGGTATTTTCAAACATATTTATTTTTTGCTGAGCACCAATATGCTCATAATTATGACTGGCAACAGAAGCAGGATGGCTGCCACCATCACAAACAACTCCACCAGCAACACCCCCAGAAAAAGCACCCGGATCTGTTGCAATTTGAGTTAGGTCATAAAGAGCTTCAACATTTGACTGACCTTGCCTAACTGCTCTTCTTATGGATGTTTCTCCATCCAATTCCTTCTTTATTAACTCCATCATTGGGTTTTGTTTTGACCAACAAGACCCAGAGTAAAAAAAGAAGTCATCCCCAGCTCATCAATGGTAGGCACGATCCAAGGATGCACAACCTATAAAAAAATAACAAGAGGAATTTAAATCATATAATAATAATTTGCAGTCAGTTGGTTTACATGGGGCTCGAGTTATGTTAACACAGCCAACTTATGCAACAGATGATCTAGCTACCGCAACAGCTGATCTGTATGTTGAAATAGATTGATAATATATTACATCAGAATACCCATCTGTTGAATAATTTACAGTAGATGGGTAATCTGTTGAGTAGGGTTCAGAGAACAGAGCAACATATGGTTAATCTGTTGCAAAATATGGATCGTTTGTTGCAACAGGTTACCTATTACACCAGTTGTAGTTGACGGGTAATCTCTTGCAACAGATGGAACATCTGTTTCAATATCTTTCTTTGAGGCAAATTATTTTAGTTGAAGGAAGACGTACTGCATCATCTGTAGGGTTAAAGAGATCAGCCTCATTAATATTTTTTTTGCTGCTCTCTACTGTAGCCAACCACCTAAGGATCCTTGGATGAGAAACCTTATCCGGGTAATCCGTGAAATACTTTCGGAGGGGAGGAATGGTTTCACATGCCCAAGCCTAAAAATTATAAATAGGAAGCAAGCAAAAAAAAAGTCACAAGTATATTCAATATAAATTAATGAATGAGTAAAACTAGTGATCAATTTTACCATGAAAGCCCAAGGAAAGCCGTATAATATGGTCATCTTTGGCTTTAGCTCTTTCAGTAAATATTTGACAGTCAAGAAGTAGCTGTCGCAGCTCCAGGGATAATCATTGAATCTCCCAAAATCATCATCAAGCGCCAACAAATCACGTTCTATGACTTTCTTGATGT
>NW_025857047.1:0-1984 GCF_002878395.1 Capsicum annuum
AAAAAAACAACCTGCAATTTTTTAAGAAAGTTTCCGATTTGAATAAAATTATTTAAGAAAGTTATCAATTTGAATTTGAAATTTGGGAAAAGATTTTCTCAAAAAAATTGTATAAACTAAATAAAAGCCAAATTTCAAGAATTAAGAATCAAGATTTTGGTGAAAAAATGGTGAAAATATGATAAAAAGTGATGAAAAGAATAAGAATGGAGAAGAAAGTAAATAAAATTAATTTTAAATAAAAAATACACGTTTAAATATGTGATTGACGCCTGTATTACACTGTCATCTGCCAAAATGGATATAGCATTTTGGGGGAGAATTAATTCCACTATATAATAATTCAAAGGGTAATAGGACCCCCGCAAAGTTAAGTATGTGCAACCGCAAATTTAGGCAAAGTACACGTATTTTTCGGACTATTATCTTTTTTTATATGATCTTTGACTATTTTAAGTTGTTAATTATTGTGATTTTTATATCTTTTATGTAAATTTTACATATATTAAATGCTAAATAAGAAAGTCTGGCTTCTTCCATCTTGATAAATGAAATCACTTTCTTTTTAATTTTATTTACAATCCATGTTTCATACTTTAAAATATTTATTGCAAAAAAATTAACACATCCAGTGGATGAAATATATCTTACATATTTTCTCTCACAAATAAGATTTGTAAAGTTTGAAGCCAATTGTTGTAATGGCCCAAAAAAAGAATAACATAGCATGTAAAAATATCTATGATATTCCATCTAATGAACGAGATGGTGTTGTCCCAAAGTAAGGAGAAAGCTCAGCTCTGATCATTCTATGAAGACAATTACTCATCTTTATCTTTATGGAAGCTTCACAAAAAGAAAATCTTCAATAACAACACATCTCTTGTTCTCTATCTATGTGGTTCCTCAGTTAACCCACAAAGTATAACAAATTTGTTACGATTTGATTTCACGAGTCATGGTGATAACTACTTTAATACACTAGAGTAACGCCCCAAATCTGGTACATGGAATGCTACACGGTGCTCATGATCCCGACGGACCACAAGCTAACCCATGACTGATATTTGTACCTGAACACTACCTAATGTACTATATAAATGTGGAAATAAAGGCTGTAAGGCCGTAAGGTACAAAAATGATAAAATAATCTCTGAATGATATGGTATGACAATACCAAAACAAAACCTGAAATAAACTGTCTGAACATAATTGTTTGAAAAACCTGTAACTGACTGATCAGTCTGAATAAGGAGTTGATAGGACATGTCCCTAACTAACTCCAACTACTGAAATAAATTAATTAATAGATAATAAAGTAATGGTCATGTCCTCGAAAGATGAGGACTTACTGCTAACTCTGACCGCTGAGAATGGAATGCTACTGATGCTCTGGAGCTCGTGCTTCTTAATCTGTGGTATAAAACACCATAGCACAAATGCGTAAGTATGTTTGAATGTACTGGTATACATGTGAGGTAGGCTAAATGCAAGGGTTCACATGCATAAACTATACTAACTGACTGGGTAACATGAACGTGAGAATGCATGCATGAATACATAATAACTGTAACTGAGTTCGTGATAACATGATTACTGAGCCCGAGTACTGATAACATGAGATACTGATAACTGTATAACTAAAATAACTATTACTGAGCGACTGTATCTGACAGTCTAGGTTCTGATGGAACTACCTGAGTTCCATACTATTCAGAGTTGACTGTATCTGACAGTCCTAAAATCTGAAGAACTATTTATGTTTTTTTACTGAGACTGAATGACTGTATCTGACAGTTTTGATTTTGTAACTGAAACTGTGGGAAGTTGTCATCTAATCGACATGCCTCAAATAAAGCAATATAGCTGAGGTGGGGTCCAATCTGTAACCCCAATTGTAAGGGTGACAATAGCACACCACTGGTAAGGACAAGCTATGGGAAACCCTCATCTGATAGTGTCCCCAAAAGAGAATGGTGGGGCC
>NW_025857048.1:0-4561 GCF_002878395.1 Capsicum annuum
AAATTTTCCAACTTATTAACTTCCATTCTTGCTTCAATATAATCAGTCTACATCAACACCTTTTTGAAAAATACCATAATTACTAGTTACTAGTTTCCCAATCCATAGTTCCATCATCGAACACCAACACACATATATTCTCACAAATTATCACAATTGATACATAATCCACAAAATCATCAAAGAATTGCTCCAAAATAATAATTAAATTAAATTAGACTCAATTCATGTTCAAATTTCAACTATTACCAATCATTCATTGTGCCCTCAGGCCTAAACATGAAATTTCTAGTCAAATTATACTACAGTCATGCAATTTAATTAAGATATACTACATGTTAAGCCTGGCCTACCTGAGCGTTAAGATGCAGCAACAAATAATCTATACCATGGACTTTTTTCATTTTTTTCACATTTTAAATGTTAAATCATCTAATAAACAAGCAATTATAAGAGTAATTAATCAGCTACTCTTCAAACAAATACTTTAGAAATTCATACCCATTAGTTCTATCCTTGTTCATGGTCTACAAGATTATTGAAGGGTTAATTAACCATTAACTAGTTATATTATACTCAACTCATCTCCATTATTGGAGTTTTAAAGCTAAAGCTCCCATCTTTATTAAACTCAGAGTCTTCAACTATCAAAATTCATGTTTTTGAACCATAATTTCATGCTAGGAAGAGTTAATTTACAATCTAGAATCAATTCTATGTAAAAATACACATACCCATAGGTTTTTCCATAATTTCATGAACTTAGGGTTCTAACCTACAAGAATTTCACCATAATTTTTCATTCTAATTATTCTGAAAGAAAAATAGATTAATCGAAGTTAAAAGAGAGTAAACATCTTACCTCAATGGGAAATTTTTACCCAACCATAAGAAATTGCCCTCTAGGGCTTAGAAATGAAATTTAGGAGTTTATGAACAAAAAATTTAGCTAAAATAGGCTTATACGCTATCATCATCCCGCTATAGCAGCCTGAGTCCCGCTATAGCATCCTGAGTCCCGCTATAGCGGCCTCAACTTTTTCAGCATGAATAATTTTTAGTAAAACAATCATAACTTCTTACTCAGGAAGCGGTTTAACGAATGGTCAATGGAGTTGGAAAGAAAACTCAGAGATCTTTAATTTAGTGGATATTGGATCTCATAACTCTGTATATTGTAGAAGGAGTGATCACTTAAATTTGACTCTAGTTTAATCTTCGCCTAAAACGAAAATGGCAAAAACACTTCCAACTTAACTTTGTGTTAGGGGTCTAATGCACTCTTCTATGAAAGAATTGATCCTAACACTTATGATGAAAGATATTCTTATGCTTTTACCACAGATATTTTTAGTAATGATAGAACAGGTTATTACAGCAAACGACTGAGAAATCTAACTTGTTAACATTGGCTCCAAGGGCATCACCAACCCAAAACACCAAATTTTATACTAAAATGATGTCAATGTCATTTTAATGTAAACCAACTATAACACACTACACCAAATTTTACATTTAAAATAATATTCTTTTTATATTCTTCTCTCTTTAATATTATATTTTTATTTTATTTATATTTAATTATTTCATTAAATAATTTATATTTTATATAAAAATAATTTATTAGAAAAATTATAAACCATAACTAAGATTTAAAACTAATATTATAAAGATAGTACATAAAAAATAATTAGGTATATTATGAACTTACTTAAAATCATAGAATATATAATATGTTAATTAAAGGTGTTATAGTAAACACACAACACTATAATAGTGTGAAATATAATGTTGGGTTGGAGAGGAAAACATCCAGTTTTACACCAAAATAGGATTTGGTGTAAAAATTGGTATTGGATTTGGAGATGGTCTAATGTTAGCTGATGTGTTATCCCTTTTTATCCTTGTATATACAAAAACTAATTATTCTCTAGTTAGTCATTTGAATATGCTATGGGACACAAATTTCACTAATTAGGGGGTGAAGGAAGTTTTGAAGTAATGATAAAGTTGTTTTTGTTTGATTTATAGGTTATGGGTTTAAGTCGTGGAAGCAGTCACTATTATTTGTATTAGAGTACACCATTTGCATTACACTCTTCGGTGTGATGCCCTTCTCTGGATCCTGCCTTGATAAGTTTTTCGGACCGAATTGCCTATTTAATAAAGGGAAAAGGACACACTCTGGCCCATTTAAACAATTGACCTATGTTTGGGTCACTGGACATAGAGTGATCAGTCGGCTATTTCATATTTGGGAAAATTAACTAAATAAATTTATTAGATTATTTATTACAAGCTATAACAAAACTTTTAAATTTTCAAGTTACAGCAACTTTTATTTAAAAAAAAAAGTAGTTAAAAATGTTTTTTTCATTTTTAAAAAAATACAAAAAAGTAATGACTGAAAAGAAAAATAAAGATTTAATACAACTAATAGACAATATTCCTTCCTTAAATGTAGTTAACCTTAATTATTGATCTCAATTCACCCCAAATCCCTCTAACCGTTTTTCTTTTCTCCTATTTTAATGCTTCCATTAAGAATTTCCATCTTCATACAATATCTTCTTTTTCTACACGATTTACTTTTTTCAGTAAATCAAATTCGTAATTTTCGTTTCTTTTATGCAACTGCTAAGAATTATTTTGTGAAAGAAAAGCAAACATAAGTAATTCTTGTGTTATAAAAATAGAAATTTTGATAATTTACATTCAATCATGATATGTCATGGAGGGAGATGGAATTCGTCAGGTATGTTACATTATTTAGCAAATTGATATTTTTCAATCAAACATATTTAAAGAATTAAATAATTTTTTAATTTGTTTCTTAAATTCTTTATTGTTAAAATGTTGAATTAATGTACTGCTCCAACTTCATTAACATATAAATGATTTTTTCTTCCAAAAATAATTCAATTTGTGATTTCATAATTCAACCATGTTTCATACATTAATCATTTTTTATAATGTTATTCTGATTGTTTTGAGTAGAACAATTTTGATATAATGTTTATTTTGCTGTATTATTTTATGTGTGTTTTTTTATGTTGAAATTATGAAATATGGTATGTTGAAATTATGAATTTTAATATTTTTAAATTATGAAATTTTAAATAATTTCTGTTAATGAACTATGTAATATGTTTATAGGGAGACCTAAAATTTTTGTTGTAGATGGGATTATATAAGTTACAAATTCAAAGTATAGAGGATTAGTTAATGCATATTCAAAATAGTTGAAGATTGACATTACCTCAATCCAAATTGAGATTAAGTTTTTGATAAGTGATACATGCCCACCAATGCTCATACACAATGACAAGGGAGTAATGGCGTATTCACATCAAAAAAGTAGTATTGTCGATTTTTTTATTAAATATCTATTGTATATGACAACAAAATATATGACAATGGATATTAATGAAAATACTGAACAATCTGGTATTTGTGTTGGTATATAAGATTCTACATGCAAATGATGTATTCTTATAACTGTTTTTAGTGTATTAAAAATAAATTAATTGATAACTGTTTGATGTCAAATAATTTTTGTTGCAACAAAAAAAATAATCAGTATTAACCATGATTGATATTGGTGTTTGTTTTCTGGCAGAAGAAGATGAATAACATTATATAAATACTATGTCAAATACCAAAACTAAACTTTGTTCATACCAACAATCTTATAAAGACAAAGAGTAATGAGTACCAATAAACATCAAAATACAATGTTCATGTCAAATGTTACTAATTTCATAATCGAAAAATGTATAATTTGATGTAGTTGATATCAAATTTAATACCATCTGATGCAACTTAGTTTATATCTATTTCATTCAACGGTGTAAAATTGAAACAACTGATAAAATAGTATAACATTATATAAATACTATTTAAATACAAAAAATAAACTTTGTTCATACCAAAAATCTTATAAAAACAAACAATAATGAACACCAAATAATTAAATTAAATTATTAACTATCTTAGAAAAACAAACAGTAAATAGAAAAACTAATTCAGTATCAATTTTATACCAATTTAATACAGAAAAGAATCAAAATCAAATTATATTCTTTACAAACTTTTTCTTGATTTCTTCGTGTCAACCTTATTATCACCAACTTTGCCAATACTCACATTGGCTTTAGACCTTGTAACTATATCATTTTCACGATTTTTCATTTTTGATTTCTTCATTTTATAAGCGGGAATTTCATCTTCAAAATCAGAATCTGAAGCTTGTTCAAGGATGGTGAATTTTTAAAAAATCAATTTTGAATTAAAACCAACCCTCTAAGTCGCACTTATATAAGACGTGCGCACAAGAAAAAAATTAAAAATTGTAGAAGAAAATTAAAGAGTAAAGATCTCTTGCGTATGAATATTGGTAATGATATACCGAAAAATATGAAAAATTGTAGAAGAAAGTTAAAAGAAGGAAAAAAGAAGTTGAAAAAGGTAAAGGGTTAATAGTTCTATTGGTAATGAAAGGCCGTAAAAGGTAAAAAAAAAAAAATTGTAGAAGTAAGTTAGTTATTAAAATTAATAAAAA
>NW_025857049.1:0-5477 GCF_002878395.1 Capsicum annuum
TGGTTGTATTTCTTGGGAGTTAGATGTTTTTATTCCGACCTTTAAAATCCCATGATTCCTTCGCCAAGACTTCAGCCGTCAAATGATCCATCATCTTACTCTATGTCAACAACTTGGGCAACAACTTTAAGAGTGGCTGCATGTGGGTTAAAAACATCTTCTCGCTGAAGACAAGTAAGTTACAGTCATAAACCTTAATCTTTCCCTCATATAGTAGTATCTTAATAGTAAGAAAATGTGTGACATCCACGTTCATGACTGCAAGGATTCTTTTTGTGTTGGTCTAGCTCTTGCCGTGTGGATATGGCCTCTTTCCTCTAACATATTTAATCGCTTCTTTATCCTATTGGAATGTAGAAACTAACTGATCAAATCTCGGGCCACCGAAATTAGCTATCTTATAAAGTTTAATGTACCTATCCTTGAAATTGTTGTAGAAGTTGAGGTCTATTATCCTATCGGCAGCATTATAAGCATTCGGGAACGCTAATTGCCCGCCTCTCATGAGGCAGAGAATTTCATCAACATACAGTGGTATAAGAAGATAATTTTTAAATAGGTTAGTAATTGTAAAGAATAAAAATGGAGTGGAAAGAGTCTGATGCAGAGGGTTCTCTGAATCAGTTCCTAGATTACCCAGCCAACGCAACTTATGCAACAAATGTGTATTATGTTACAACAGAATACCAAGTTTTTGCAACAGATTACACATCTTCTGCGTAGATTCTTCTTCATGGAGCAGATTGTAAGGCTAGGTTATCAAAAGTAAACTTACCTTGTCCTTGTACCACACGCACATATTAGTCATATTCGAGAAGTTTTTGGCGGCAAATGAATGAATGGTGTATTTTTTTATAACCTTTATCTTGATGAATTCTTCCAGTTCCTTCTTCTTCTCTTTGCCAAGAGCCACGAATATGTCCATATTCTTTGGCGGCCCCTAAAATTCAACAACTATTGGAGCGGGGGGAGTTACAATTTTTGCTGATTTCAGAACGGAGAGAATTTATCTAATTTTTCTTCTCTTCCTCCTAACCTCCACTATAGGAGTACATGGCTCCCTCACCTCATTAGATGGTATGACACCCCTCCTGGACTTCAACTCCTCGACAGTTTTAGCGATAGCCTCTAGCTTTTTAAGGAGTTTATCCTCTCTATCCTTGCACACTTTGTATTTACAATGAGAATATGAGGGAGAAGAGGGGTGAGAGGGACCACTGTAAGGATGGGAGAGACCGGCGTAGGGATGAGAGGGAGGACCTGTGCAGGGGTTGTTTTCAAAAATATTTATTGTTTGCTGAGCACCAACATGCTCATAATCACGAATGGCATTAGAAGCAGTAATAGCATGGTTGCCACTATCACAAACTCCGCCAGCAACACCCCCAGAAGAAGCACCCAAATCTATTACAGTTTAAGGTTGGTCGTGAAGAGCTTCAACATTAGGCTGACCTTGCCTAACTGCTCTTCTTATGGATGTTTTTCAATCCAATTCCTTCTTTATTAACTCCACCGTTGGGTCTTCTTTTCTATCAATAAGACCCAGAGTAAGAAAATAAGTCATCCTCAGCTCATCAATGGTAGGCACGATCCAAGGATGCACAACCTATAAAAAATACAAAAGGAATTTAAATCATATAATAATACTTTGCAGTCAGTTGGTTTACATGGGGCTCAGGTTACATGGATGTTAACACAGCCAACTTATGCAACAGACGTTCTAGCTACCGCAACAGCTGATCTGTATGTTGAAACATATTGATAATATGTTGCATCAGATTACTCATCTATTGCATAATTTTTAGTAGATGGGTAATCTGTTGAGTAGGTTTTAGATAACCAGAGCAAAATAAGGTTAATCTATTGTGAAATATGGATCTTCTGACACAACAGATTATCCATCTATTGCACCAGTTGCAGTTGACGGGTAATCTGCTGCAACAGACGACCTATCTATCGTAATAGATGGAACATCTGTTTCAATATCTTTCTTTGAGGCAAATTATTTTAGTTGAAAGAAGACGTACTGCATCATCCAGAGGGTTAAAGAGATCAGTCTCGTTAATATTTTTTTCTGCTCTCTACTGCAGCCAACCACCTAAGGATCCTTGGATGAGAAACCTTATCTGGATAATCCTTGAAATGCTTTTGGAGGGGAGGAATGGCTTCACATGCCCAAGCCTAAAAATTATAAATAGGAAGCAAGCCAAAAAAAAAAGTCATAAGTATATTCAATATAAATTAATGAATGAGTAAAAATAGTGATCAATTTTACTATGAAAGCCCAAGAAAAGCCATATAATATGGTCGTCTTTAGCTTTAGCTTTTTCAGTAAATATTTGACAGTCAAGTAGTAGCTGTCGTATCCCCAGGGATAATCATTGAATTTGCCAAAATCATTAGCAAGTGCCAACAAATCATGTTCTATGACTTTCCTGACGTCTCTTGCCAACAAAACGGAATGGAAAAACCAAACTAAGCATAATTTCTCCCTGTAGTGCTTTGGTATGTCTTTATTCTTGAGATTCTCCATCAAATCCTCCACTCTGTAGCTAGGTCCAACAATGCCAACAACCCATCTTTTTTACCTTGCATTTGTTGGACCCTTTGTGAGGTATTTTCTTGATGGGAGGTTCTTCTAGATGATCGCATCTCAAGCCCATCACTATGGCAAACTCTTTCAATCCAAAATAAATCGATATGCAACAGTAGTTGATCTAGACTTCATCCATCTTTTTTTGCCCTCCTTCGGACCTCCATCACCCCCCTCCCGCATACTTGATCCTACGCTTGAGAAGGCCACATACCATGATCATTGGGAAACGAAGAGGGCGGGCCCCAGATAGCTCAATAAAGTATGCAAAACAGCTCTTCTTAAAAAATCCATCTATATTTTCCTTCTTCATAATACTCCTAAGTTCGTCAAAAGGTTTCCCCAACAGACATTTAAGTACAAGATCACCAAATACTACTTTAGGGCTATTCATCGACATCGCAACTCGAAACTTGTCAATACTAATGGTTTTGACAGAATCATGCTGGAATTTTGATATTATTTCATGCCCCATTAGTGAGGAGGAGTTATCACTTTCCTCGGCTTCATTTTGCCCTGACTGAGATTGTTCTAGAATTTTCTCTGAATCTATCTGTACTCTAGACTTTTTTGTTTGGTGATCAAAAGTTGATCCGCTTTCTCCACTTTTAGTTTCTTTTGTTTTGGGAGACATTTTTTAACTACAAATAATATAAAAACAAAAAATACATTGCATTTGATGTCTGCATAATTTCTTTAAAAAAGGTGAGACAAATTTCAATAAATTATTCTACGCCATATAACCAAAAAACATACTCCAACAGATAACCCATCAGTTGGAACAGATTAGGAACCCGAATCTGTTTGAAAACCTATTTAATATCTCCCAACAGATAATCCACCTGTTGTAACAGATGGACAAATTTCAATAAATTATTCTACGCCACATTACAAGAAAATACTCCAACGGATAACCCATCAGTTGGAACAGATGGGGAATCTGTTTGAAGACATATTTAATATCTCCCAACAGATCTTCCACCCGTTGTAAAAGATGAACCACCACCATCACAACCAATGCCACCACCAATTCCACTAAGACCACCACCAATGCCACCAATACCAACACCAAGACTACTGACACCACCACCAAAAAATACAAATACCAACACCACCAAGAACAACCACCAACAATACCAAAAATGCCATCCAATAATACCACGATAGTTCACAAAACATTGAGAGAAAAAATAGGGTTTTATCGGGTGCTTCCTACTTTTTTAGCATCAAAACTCAAAATTGTTAACCCATTCTGAAGATAATATAACTAAAAGTCTTTTTTTTTATCATTAACTAAAAAGCCCTATTTTTTATAATAAAGAACAAATGTAGAACTCTTCTCGAACTCTGTTACCTGTGAAGACAGAGAAAATGACGGATACAAGTGGGAATGAAGTCAAAAAAAATAACTATATGTAGTCGCAAATGGGAAGAAAACCGACCTGTTTTGAAGGGTTGAGTAATATGTTGAGTAGTTGTTGTTTATATTATTGAGAGTGAGAGAAGACCCCAATACAGAGAAAGAGAGAGAGAAGAGCGAGAACTTAAGATTTGAAATGAAAAGCTTTTCGCGCGAGTAGATGATTTGTATGGGTTGATTTGTAATTTTGGAAAAGAATGACAAGTTTTAAAAATTCTAATTTGGTCTGAATTAATCTTAATTAATTTTAAAAGTTTTAAAAGATAAAGTTTTTAAAATATTGAGTTAATGAGAACTGATTTCAACTAGAGTGATCGATCGACGACTTGGGTCGGGATGAACGCAATACCAATACCATGCAATTATAAAGACTCGATTGGATTTATAGTTGACCCTGCGAGCTTATTCATTCATCCCTTGTTCCACCTAAATCAACATAGGGACTATCACTATCCTAACATTGAGTTGATGAGAACTCATTTCAACACAGAGTGATCGATCAATAACTCAGGTTGGGATGAACGCAAAACCAACGTCATGCAATTGCAAAGACTCAATTGGATTTGTAATTAACCCTGAGAGCTCATTCATTCATCCCTAGTTCCACCTAAATCAACTTAGGTACTATCACTATCCTAACATTGAGTTGATGAGAACTCATTTCAACTCAGAGTGATCGATCGATGACTCAGGTCGGGATGAACGTAATACCAACACCATGCAATTGAAAAGACTCCATTAGATTTATAGTTAACCCCGCGAGCTTATTCATTCATCTCTAGTTTTTCCTAAATCAACTTAGGTACTATCACTATCCTAATATTGAGTTGATGAGAACTCATTTCAACTCAGAGTAATCGATCAATAACTCAGGTCAGAATGAATGCAATACCAACGTCATGCAATTACAAAGACTTGATTGGATTTGTAGTTGACCTTGTGAGCTCATTCATTCATGCTTAGTTACACCTAAATTAACTTAGGTACTATCACTATCCTAATATTGAGTTGATGAGAACTCATTTCAATGCAGAGTGATCGATCGACGACTCGAGTTGGGATGAAAGCAATACCAATGCCATGCAATTGCAAAAACACAATTAGATTTGTAGCTTACCCTACGAGATCATTCATTCATCCTTAGTTCCACCTAAATCAATTGCAATGAAATCTGTTGCAATAAACGACTGAGCTGTTGAAAATTTTTAAACAGATATTCATATCTGTTGCAACAGATGACATATTTGATTTAATTATCAAATAGACATTTGCATCTGTTATGATAGATGATTAAGCTATTAGAAATTTTCAAATAGATATTTATATCTGTTTTAACAGATGACATATCTTATTTAATTAATTATCAAATGGACATTTTCATTTGTTGTCATAGATGACTGAGCTGTTGAGATTTTTTAACAGATATTGATATCTGTTGTAACAAGTGACTGAGCTGTTCGGATT
>NW_025857050.1:0-1192 GCF_002878395.1 Capsicum annuum
AATATAATACTAATGATTTATCTATATTTTTATCTGTTACCGCTACTGAATAATTTGCACTTATTATAAATTTAAATTTTTAGTATATTAGATTTCCTTTTACACCAGTTATTATGCTTTTTTCTTTAGGTTTTATAATTCTATCATCTGCTAAATATAATTCTATTGGTGTATCTATTCCTTCTCTAAAACATGTTTTTATTAATATCTCTGTACCTCCAAGGTGTACATATTTTATTGGGTCTCTACTTTTTATATCATTTATTTCTTTATTAATTATTCTTTTTGTTACTAATGGTATACTAGCTTTACCTTTTGCATATCTACAGTCTATTACATGTTCCTTTTGGCATACTACATAATATTCTTCTTTTTTTCTAGTAAAAATATATTTTTATTGTTGGTATTTTAAATATTTTTTCTACACTGAAGTCTAATTCTTTTCCTTTTATTTCATCAAATATGTTACTGTCAAATATTATTTTTTGTTCTGTTCCTTCATTATTTAAATATTTTTCCTTTGTTATTATTTTTATATCTTCTTCAGTCATTTGATTAATCTATTTCACTATCTATTTCATTATCTGTTTCATTTTCTGAAATTTCATATATACTATCCTCACTTTCTAATTCATAATCTATATAATAATATCTGCATATATTCTGTATTATCTATTTTTATTTCTGATATTTGTTTATTTTTTGGATTTTTAGGTAATTTACAATCTCTAGCTAAATGTCTTAATTTTCCACAATTATAACAAGTACATTTTTTTATAGATTTCTTTTTTCTATATGGTCTTTTTTATTTATAATATTTTACATAATATCTTTTTCTTGGTTTCTTGTATTTATATTTTGATTTTTTATATTTCTTATATTTCTTATGTCTTTTTCTTTTCTGATAATATCTTTCTTCACATCCGAATTGGGGTGCTATTTTATCTTTGCAACATTCTAAATTTTTTATCAATGTTTTTTCCATTTTTAATTCTTCTCTATATTTTCCACATAAGTTTCTATACCATTGTTGTAAAAATTTTATTTTTGCTCCTAGAGTATCTACTATTTTTGTTTCTTCCTAACTCTTTATTATTTTTGAACTAAATGTTTCGGATAATTTATTAAAATATAATTTTCTTATTTCTTTACTTTCTTCTATATTATATGCTCCTTTATAATAATATTCTTT
>NW_025857051.1:0-1068 GCF_002878395.1 Capsicum annuum
CATAAGACCTATCAAACTCATAAGAAGAACTAGAATTTGGGTTAGCGCAATAGGGGAGGGGGAATTTAGGCAATCACTCCAATGTTCATCTTGACCACCACATATAGAACAATCATACTCCCGGTAGGATGGAGATGGTGCACACATCTCTCTCCGGGGAGCATATCTATAATCTTACCAAAAGTGAGGTCCATCACAATATGAAAATGAATCATCAAGATAAGATTTCCAACCACCAAGCTCATGTACATTCCACGATGCCATAGTAATAAGTAAACTAAATAAAAATCTACCTAAGACAAAAAATAAAAGAAAACTAAAAACAAATATTTACAAGTTTGAATTCTAGCAAGTAGGCTAAAATTCCAAACCAACTGAATACGCCAAATTATTCCTCGACAACGGCACTATTTTTGATAACGCTCAACTTACACGTCAATTTAGTGTAAGGCGATTGTCGTTAATATATTTACCTAACTTTGAAGTCGGGTCGAATTTATAAGGAACAATGTGAGTGGCGATTAAACTAATTTGAAACTATAACTATAAGTTGAATTCAAACAAATTATACGAAGAGATGAAATGGGGGTTTTTGATGATCAACCAAATGTTAAAGTTTTAACTCTTCAGAGCTCAAAGCTAAAATTTCAATAGTTCAAATCAATGATAAAGAGAAACTAGGGTTGTGATCACAATGATTATTAATCCCCATTAAATAATAGTTGTAGTGTTAGGTTCTCTGACTTGTAGGAAACACCAAACTATTAATTTCGATAATCCATCTAAGTGTTTCTCAACCTACTTAGATGTTGAACTCCCTAATTCTCTCAAACTTAGAAAATTATTCTATTCATACAGATTTCATCTCAAGTTGATTAATCTTGTTACAGCATTAATCATTAGATGGGAGCTTAAACTTCCCAAATTCTTGTTGATAATTCGCTACCTTTAGTTTATTTCTCAGTTCGATAAAATCAACATAAGGCGAGATTTATTGTTTGCAACCAACAAATAACAATTATAACAAAGGAATTATCAAGATGTCCCCATAATCACTCAAACCCAAAT
>NW_025857052.1:0-1031 GCF_002878395.1 Capsicum annuum
AAACGAATTGGGATTGATGAAACAAGAAAAAAACCAATTTGTGTAACAAGAAAAACACCATATTTCCCCTCTTGTTTTTTCTTTATTTTGAAATCTGGATATTTTATTCTCAAATTTCGTCTGTCTTTAATTTCTCATCTTTAATCATTATTTTCTTGTTTATTCAAGTAACCCAATTCTTATCAAGTGGTAACAGATTGGTTCTATCAAGGTTCCGCTCTTGATAATCTTAGGAGTTCCAAGAAAAACAAAAAGGAGCAAAAAAAAATTTTTTTTTTTTGGTGTAATAGCAAAAAGGTAAACTACATAGCTGTCACGCCTCAAATTTAGTTAGGGCGGACAGGCACCCATTTTGGGAGAACCAACTCTTAATGTACTTTTCATTCATGTAATTATGGCATTCAAAGCTTCTGCTAGTATGGATATGATGCATTGATAAAACAAACCATGTAAGTAAGTCCAAACCTCCATATACAAGACTTTGCCGTTGGGGCCACAACGTTAAAAGAACACAATACTACCACACTTAACTTCGCATAGTCTGCAAAGCCTCTAAAAGACACATGGACACTTAGTTAAGGTCGGGACAAACCCCCGCCTTGCTCATAACTACTACACAATACCAAAATATATAATAGACTCAGGAAGCTTCGAATCAACTTGGAGCTCACCAATAGCAGCTGGATGTCTTGTGCTCCTACTGGGGTGGTCGACTAGCTAGAGTGCCTGTACCTGCGGCATGAAACATAGTGTCCCCCACGAAGGGTGTCAATACAAAGATTGTACTGAGTATGTACAGCATGAAATGATTATAAATAAGACAAGATCTCAACAAAATCAGTTATCAATATATAACTATAAAGATAAGGATAGAATACCAACTTTGCTTATGCTTATGGGATCATGTACATTACATCTTTTACTTTGCTTTATTCTTCTTTACTTTATAAGATTATAAGGCATAATACTAATGACCAGCTGATTAGTGGTAAAAGAGGATACCCATGCTAGGCATTTTAACCCCTGGGATA
>NW_025857053.1:0-2149 GCF_002878395.1 Capsicum annuum
TAATCATAAATATCAAACTTATTCAACTCAAATCTCATAAATCATAAATAAAGAAAATTGGGTGTAAACCCACTTGCAAAATCAGGTAAATCAATAATAGAAAGTATATCTTTAGGCACAAAAATGAAAGGAGTGTTCTTGTTCAAATCCCACATACCTTGGATTATAATTTTGGAGATGTAGAAACTTGTTTGGAACTTCTTCCTTACATTTTGAACTAAGATCCTTGATGCCTTTGACTAGGGGAGATTAATTCTTGGACAACTTGGAGAAATCTATGGAAGATCCTTGAAATTCTTGGAAGAAGATTGGATTTTTTTTGGGGGGTGGTTTTGGAAAAATCCTAATTTCTAGATGTTTCTTGGAAGAGGAAAGTAGAAAAATGAATGGCTATTCTCTACTAGGATATATATATAAGACCATATGGGGAAGAAATGACCAAAATGCCCTTTTTGAAAAAGATGAAATTCGCTGATCGGGGCCTGTGACGATCGATCTGACCGTCAAGTCTCCTGATGGTCCAGCAAATTGTCCTTCACTCGAGTGCCAAAACTGGAACGTTCTGCCTCGACGTGACGGTCGAAGTGACGGTCCGTCAGGAAACTGACGGTCCACCAAGTTGTCCGTCACTCGAGAGCCAGAAATGAGACATTCTGTCTCGACCTGACGGACCCCTTGACAGTCCGTCAACTTTTTAAACATAAATCACTTTGGAAGTCATACAAATCAACTCAAAAGACGGATTTAGGCTTAAGAAACAATCGGGATATTATAGTGTATAGATATGATCTTCAATTATGTGTCTTGCTATGTGACACCATCAAAAAAAAAATTTAAATATTTGATATAAATCTTACTTACAAGTTTGAACAAAAGAAAGTAGACTATGCATTACTTCAATTTGTTGAATTGTCCAAAGAATTCGTGAAATAAGCATACGGTTAAAATTTGCATTTCACATAAGGTATGTCACACTTCTCATAGCATCATAATTTGAAAAAAGTTTAACTCTCAACTTTTGTAAACTCATTTCCACATGATTTGCGTGCCCCGGAATAGCATAGGAGTCCAGAGTACCGCACGAGGCGTATGGGCATTTCTCATCATCCTGAGAACAATCTTGATATCTGCATGTATCTACAACTAAGATGTCCAACATATTTGAGGCATAAATTACACAAGACATGATACTGAATTTTAGTTCTAGAAGAACATAGCCTAGTGCCAGCATCAAATCTAAATGAGGATACTATACTGAAATCAAGGCTAGTACCACCAGCGTCAACTTCCGTCTTGCAATTTGCAACCAAAAGATTTTAGGAGTTGATCAATTGTATAATAATTAAGTTACCGGTTTCAAAAAAAAAAAAAATTGTAAACCAATTGGATACAGAATACATTTCACATATAGAACCTGAGCATTTCCCGAACACATCTTTAACTGAACAGGTACTATTGTTTACTTCAAGGGGAAGACTCACTGTAGGCAAACAGTAACTAGATTCTCTCCGTTAAACACATAAAGCTCCAAAATGAGGTTGATACTACTAAAAACTTGGCTATTAGCTACCAAAGTTAGCTAGGGAGAAACTGTATGTTGTTATTGTGAGGGACTTTGGGATGTTGTCCCTCGTACAAATTAAATATTGTAATTTTCTTTTTTTTTTTTGAAATAAAGGCAAAGAGAGACACCCCTCGCTAAAATATGATGATAATAAAAAGTTAATATTAAATTTGTTATAGCGAGGGATTTTTCTTGCTAAATAATAAAAATAAATTGATATTTCAAAAAAAATTTAAGTATAATTTTTAATATATTAATTTTTATTTTTTTTTAAAGGCGAAGAGGGACATCCCTCACTAAAATATGATGATAATAAAAAGCTAATATTAAATTTGTTATAGCGAGGGATTTCCCTCGCTAAATAATAACAAATAAATTCATATTTCAAAGAAAATTTAAACATAATTTTTATTTTTTTCTTTACCTGTAAACGTTGCATTTATAAAATATAAATGAAAATGAAATTTGAGTTATCCAAGGAGTCCTCAATAAGATAAATATAATTATTTTGTGATTTTTTTCATTGCAGTGAGGGAAGTTTCTCACTAAATTAAATATGTAAAAATTGAGTATTTAATAAATAAC
>NW_025857053.1:2249-9710 GCF_002878395.1 Capsicum annuum
AATTTTAATCAAGTATAAAAAGTTCAAATCACTTTTCAAAGATCCTTCAAACTTTAATATATTAATGTAAACACACACACACATATTTTCCACCTGAAGTTCCAAGTAGTTGATGGATCATAACTTTTGCATTTGCCATCATTACCTTTTTTCCTTGCTGTCAGAGACTAAGAGAGACTCATAAATTTGAACCACATCTGTGGTATGATTATTTTTTTTATATATATTTAAAATCTTTTCTTGTTTTTAAATTTAAATCTTAATAAAATGATTGATTACATTCTTAAAATACTTAAAACTTTTAAAATTTTGATACTTCTTAAACTTTTCTTATTCTAATGCTTTTATTTTTATTTTTAAATTTTTCAAATCTTCTTAAAATTAAATTTAGTTGATTTAGAATTATTAAACTAATGGAAAAAAATATTAGTTGTCATTAATTCTGATCACTTCTAATAAGAATAGGTTTTACCATAAATATATTTAATCAATTTCAACTCTTAAATATTAGGAAAAATAGTGAAAAAATGATTTTACCTAAACTAAAAACTTCTAATGAAGGGGAAAAAGTTCAAATAACATTTATAATGCCCTTCACACTATTTATATTATATTATATTATATTATATATATATATATATATATATATTAAAAATGTTATAATTGAATGAGTAGCTTAGATAGTGATAATTAGAATAAGTAGAAATGTTTTAGTGGTATTCTTAATAAAAGTTGATGAATTATATTAGCTTATAGTTGATATTGTAGTAAATAGAAGTGAGTCAACGATATTCTTATGTAATGTTATTGACTGGTCGTCTTATAATTTGATAACTACAGTAAGTAGATATAACCTAAGGAATATTATTGATTGATTAATCTATATATCAATAATTATAGTAAAAAAAAGAGAGTATCTTTGTTAAAATAATATTGATTGATTAACTTATACGATAATTAAACTAAGTAAAGTTTATTAGAGATTTTTTAAAAATATTATTGACTACTAAGTTATACATTGACAATTATACTAAATGCAAGTATATTAGTGACATCATTAAGTAATATTAGAGAATGATATATTAATATATACTTTGCCAATTATACTAAGTATAAGTGTATTAATAATATTTATAAGAATTATTATTGATTTATCAACATATCTATCTATTTATTTGTACTATTATAAAACTATGAATATAAATGTTGGTTGACTAAAATATCCTTCAAATATTGAAGAACTTTTATCCCCTTAAATATTTAAATTAAATTAAGATAAAATTATCAAAGAACACTATAAAATAGTATTATTCTAATTTACTTTGGCTAGAAAGTATTCTAATCTAAATTTTTTCAAGAACCCATATTCTCACAAGAAAATAAATATAAGGTCAAAGTATTAAAACAAAACATTATCCAAAATATAAAAAAGATTTAAAAAATACCTCTCATAATACATACTATCCTAATATACTTTGTGTGGAGTATCGTAATCCACAAATATTTCAAGAAATCAATATTTTAGTGGTAAAATAAATTACAAATTTCGCTTTTTCAATAAATCTAACTTGACAATGTAATTTTCTTTTTCTTTTTACATGAATTTACTTAATCACTAATTTGGAACTCGTATAAAAGGGTGTTCACGAATTTTATATCTCAAATCTACATTGGTTATACTTATTTAGCAAAATTTCTAGTAACAGTGGCCGGTTTATAATCGAATTTTTTAAAAAAAAAATAAAAATAAAGTACCAACTTATACTGACTTCTTTCCTCTTTACTTGTCACAATTTGCATTATAAGAGACAATTTAACAAAGAACTATAAGAAAAATACTATAAGCTTTAATGTAATTATTTTCATATTAGTATGATGAAAAAAAAAAAACTATTAAAAAATCGGTCAAAAGTAAGTTTAATTTTTAACAATATTCTTAATATATATTTTTATTAATTAATATTAGTATTGATTCTCTCTCTCATACACACACATATATATATACTAGATTTACCTCACGTGCATTGCACGTGTGATACGTATATTGTTGAGTTATTATATAGTTAATCATTAAAATCCAACGTCAATTGTGTAGTTGTTAAATCCTTGATGATAGTAATGTATCCTAGGATTTACAGCTTATAATTTTGTTTTTGACATTGTATTTTGAGTTTCTTAACAAACAAACTTAGAATTTCAGGTATATATGAGACTGACTTTCTTTTTGGACAAAATTTTGCATAGCAAGCAATGACTGCTATTATACTTTCATGAGTCTTAGGTGTTGACGATTAGAATATCTACTTATGGATACAATTTTTAATAAATATTTTCTACAATTAACGGGTATAGATGTACGAATCAACAACTATTTTTTAGCATAATGTACATAGAAAATGATTTGTCCATTGCTTATGATATACGGTGGAAGATAATATTGCAATTGATTGTTTCGGACGGAGGGAAAGATGATATAGATGAAGATGTTTTGAAGACATCTATACATTAATGCAATTAAATGAAACTTACAAATATTTATATGTAGAAGTCGCAATTGAATTAAAGTTATAGTTGACAATGAAAACTGCACTCTCAAGAAACAGGTTGCATAACTTGATTCTTCTAATAATGATTTTAAGTCTGAAATCCTCAAATTGACTCTCACTAGAAATGAAAAAAAGGTTATGAGTAGTGAACAAGAAAGTGCTGAACTTGAACTAGAAAAGTGTATACTAGAATGTAGCAATTCAGCCGACATGATAAACAGATTGACTCAAGAAATCTCTAAACTGAAACTTGATCTTGAAAGAGCAAATAGGTGGACAAATTCATCAAGAATTGTTCATAAACTAAGTGAGAAAACTCACACTGAAAAGGGAGGTTTGGGATTCCACAAGGGTAGTGCTGATCCTAAAGATTTATGTTATATCTGTGGAAATCTTGGACATCCAACTACTGAATGTCCCATAGCTGCTAACAACAAATCAAAAAGTCAAAACCTGGCAAATAAATTTTCTCAGATCAAAAAGAAAAGAACTGGTTCAGGTCAGAGAAACAGGTTGCACTACATGTTGCCAGCATGGACTAGAAGAAATTTGATTCATCCTTTTACTGATAAAACAGGACCCAAGTTTGTCTGGGTTCCTAAGTCTAACCATTGATTTATTTTGTAGGAGAAAGTAAAAGAAAGCAAGAGGCATTGGTACTTGGATAGTGCTTGCTCTAGATATATGACTGGTGACAAGAAAAAGTTCCTTACACTCTAAAAAATAAAAGAAGAAGGATTTTCCTTTGGTGATGGAAAAAAAATCATTACTGGAGTTGAAAAAATTGGCTCATCTGAGTCAAGAGCATTAGAAATTGTCTATCTTGTAAAAGGATTGAAGCACAACCTGCTGAGCATTTCACAGCAGTGTGATAAAGGTAACAAGGTTATTTTTCACTTCTGTAGGTGTGAAAGTCAAGAAAATGGACACCAAAGAGATTGTGCTCACTGCTAGAAGATACAAAAATGTATACAAAGCTGACATAATGGCAATACCAGGACCAGAATTGACTTGTCTAAGTGCAATTGAAAATGATCCCCTCCTTTGGCACAGAAGACTTGGACATGCAAGTCTGAAACAACTAAATACACTTTCCTCAAAAGATATAGTATTGGGACTACCCAAGACCAAATTTAAAGAGGAAAAGTTATGTACTGCTTGTGTAAGGAGGAAGCAGGTAAGATCTTCCTTTAAGTCGAAGAACCATGTTAGCACTACCAAGTGCCTTGACCTGGTTCATATAGATCTGTGTGGACCATTGAGACTTCAAAGCAGAGGTGGAAAAAGGTATTTTTTGTAATTATTGATGATTATTCCATGTTCACCTGGACTTTGTTTCTAGCCTCTAAAGAAGATGCCTATGATGTCTTTACAGTTGTTATCAAGAGAATTTAAAAGAAACTAGGCATTTTATTAGTTTTCATAAGATCTGACCATGGTAAAGAATTTGACAATGTCAAGTTCATAGAATTTTGTTTAGCAAATGGTATAGATCATAATTTTTCTGCACCTAGAACACCACAACAAAATGGAGAACTTTGGAAGATATGGCTAGAACAATGATGCTTGCAGTGAATATTGATAAAAACCTTTGGGCTAAAGCAATAAGCACTGCTCATATATCATAAATAGGTGCATGGTCACACCTATGTTAGAAAAGACTCCTTATAAATTACTTAAAAGGAAGAAATCCAAACATTTCTCATTTTATAACCTTTGGGTGTAAATTCTTCATACGTAATAATGCAAAGGATAATCAGGGAAAATTTGATGCCAAAATTAATGAAGGAATATTCTTAGGTTATTCACTTTATAGTAAGGCTTATTGGTTTTTAAACATCAGAACAAACTGTATTGAAGAAAGCATGCATATAGTTTTTTATGAATCTTGTGTTAAGACTAACCTACAGGAAAGAAGTGACTTTGAGGAATAGGTTACACAACCCGGTTCATTGATTGGAGCTACCAAGCATGGATACACTTCAACAGAGAGAACTAAATATGGAGGCACAGTGATAGGGGTAACTGAGACACCAACCACCCCAGCTTAAAACATCAACAATGATCCTAGTATCTTACTAGACTTGGTCCCTAAAGGCTACAAGTATCAAGGATCATATCCTATTTAGAATATTACATTGATCTCACTTCTGGGATCACCACATGGTCTGGATTAATAAGTATATGTGCCTAAGGCATTCCTATTAGAGATTGAATGAAAAAAGGTAAATAAGGCATTACTTGATGCTAGTTGGATCATAGTCATACAGAAAGAATTGAATCAGTTTGAAAGAAGCAAAGTATTACACTTAGTCCCTTTTTCAAAAGATAGAACTGTAATTGGGACTAAGTGGATGTATAGAAATCAAGTTGATGAGCATGGAACAGTTACAAGGAATAAGGCAAGACTGGTGGTCTAAAGATACAATTAAAAAGAAGGCATAGATTTTGATGAGACTTTTGCTCCTGTGGCTACAATTGAGTCTATTAGATTAATTGTTGCATTTGCTACCTACAAGGAGTTCATTCTTTATCAAATGGATGTTAAGAGTGCATTCTTGAATGGTATTCTCAAGGAGGAAATATATGTTAAACGACCTCCAGGATTTGAAACCAAGGAGTTTCCAAATCATGTGTACAAACTGGATAAGGCTCTGTATGGGTTGATACAAGCTCCTAGAGCATGAGATATTGTCAAAGTTTCTACTAGAGCATGGACATACTAGAGGTAAAATTAACAACACTCTTTTCTTGAAAACTAATGGAAAAGATCTATTGGTGGTGCAAGTGTATGTAGATGACATTATGTTTGGCTCTACAAACATGAACATGACTCATGACTTTGCTAAACTTATGAGTTGTGAATTTGAGATGATCATGATGGGAGTGCTAAACTATTTCTTGGAACTGCTAATTAAACAATCAACATCAGGAACAATGATCCATCAGTAGAAGTATGTAGAAGAACTTCTTAGGAGATTCTCCAAAGAAGAGGCAAAAGAAATTAGCACTCCAATTGCCATTGCTACGAAGCTTGATTAAAAGAAATTAGCACTCCAATTGCCATTGCTATGAAGCTTGATTTGGATGAAACATGTCCTGATATAGAACAAATGATGTACAGAGAAATGATAGGGTCATTGCTATTTCTACTGCTAGCAGACCTGATAATGTGTTTAGTGTAGGATTATGTGCTAGATTTTAAGCAAATCCTAAGGAGTCTCATCTAAAATCTATAAAAAGGGTTTTTAGATATCTTAAAGGAATCAGTGATCTTGGTCTATGGTACCTAAAAGGTTGTAATTTCAACTTAGTTGGTTATTCTAATGCAGATTATGCAGGATACTTGGTTGGAAGAAAGAGCACTACAGGAATGGCACACATCCTTGGATCATGTTTAATTACCTGGTCCACTAAAAAGAAGAATTCAGTAGCATTATCTACTGCTGAAGCTAAATATATGGCTACTGGTTCTTGTTATGCTCAATTATTGTAGATTAAGCAGCAACTTATCGATTTTGGCATAGATATTGGATATGTTCCTATTTTTTGTGATAACATAAGTTCTTTAAATATTGCCAAAAATCCTATTCAACATAAAATAACTAAGAATATTGATATTCGACATCACGTCCTTAGAGATTCTATTGAAAAAGGGTTGATATCAATTATGTTTTGTTCTTTTGAAGAACAAATTGCTGGCATTTTCACTAAGGATTTATGTAGAGAACAGTTTGAAAAAAATAGGTTAGCCTTGGGGATGATTAAAATTGTATAAGTCTCCCTTAATACTTGATTAGAATAAGTTAATCTTAAAGTTATTGTTGATTAATTCAGTCACACACATTAAGTTGTGTATCCTAATTCCAAGATTCAGAGTATATTAACTCATGTATGTGTTGATTTTGCAGACAAACTGGATCACAAAAGCAATTTTGTCCATTTTTTCATTCAGGTATGATTATTGTTACCTATAGTGGCATAAAGAGAAACGAGTTATCTACCTGGTCCTTCTTGTTACAATTAAACCATAAAAAATTAAAGTCACCCTTACTTCAAAAAGCTGCTTCTTGCTTTCCAATCAGTACATAACTTCTCATCATTACATTCCTGTCAAGATACAGTCCCACATCTATTTAACTTCCTCTTTTTGTTCCTTAAATACATTTCTCCCTTTCTTGATTCCTATTCATTCCCTCTTCAACTCTTCACAAGCAAGAAAAAATTCTTGTTTCATAAATGACATCCTTTTTATCTTCTTCATCTTTCTCAACAACTGAATCTGTCATAAATCCCTTCACCACCATTGTTCTTCATCCAAACATCACTATACCACCCTTAATCCCTCCTTAAATCTTCCAAAAATTAATCGATTTTGCTGCATTCAGAAATTTCCCAAACCATTTTGCCCAAATTTCTTCACATTCTTTATCGTTCTCAAAACCCTCACTTCCACCTCCTACCCCACTCTAAATTATCGATGCTGATGATATTCATATGGATAGAGATGACATTTCTATTGCAGACTTAATCCCAAGAAGGTCCAGATCTAAGATACAAAGAAAACCCTCTTCCATCTCCATCAATGAATAGGACACTGTTCCTATAGAACCCTCTCAAATTGTCTCTACTCCTCATACTCCTCACACTCGAGGGAAAAAACCAAAAAGAAGATACTTCATTGGTTGAAGCTCTTCGAGCTAGCAAAAAAAATATGTGGCAATATCTGATCCCACTCCTACTCGTGTAACTTCACCTAGTCTTCTTATTCGATCAGTAAGAAAGAAAAAGACTATCATGGCAAAAGTCTCAAAACCCTCTTTACCTCAAAAATAATCTCCTAAACTGACTCAAAAAGCTTCCTCCTTTTCAAAATCACTCCTACTATTAAAGCATCCACATCTTCCAGAGTTTC
>NW_025857054.1:0-1150 GCF_002878395.1 Capsicum annuum
GCCCAATGGCAACAATAGAAAGTCAGATGCAAAAGCAATACCCTGAATTAACCACTGCAAATTCTTACAAACAGTAGTAGTTTGCACCTGCCAGCCATCAGCTACACTAACAAACTGCACAGAAATATCACAAGCCTTGCACCCTAGCTTCTTAGCCATTTCCTGATCTATGAAGTTGTGGGTGCTCCCAGTGTCAATTAAGACTTGCAGGGGCCTCTTATCATGATAGCCAGTTACCCTAATAGTTTGATAACCATTGACACCTGTGAAAGCCTGTAATAAAATAGTCATGAGTTCATCAACATCTTGAGTACACTGAATACCTTCTTCCAACACCTCATCACCTTCTCATTCCAAGGTTGCATTCTCATCTACTAACTCCACCATGAACAATTTCTTATTGGCTCTACAATTGTGGCCAACAACATACTTGTCATCACAAAAGAAACACAAGCCTTTAGCCCTTTTAGCATCCATTTTTGCAGTAGTCAATCTTTTGAATTTATTTGGTTTGGATATAGCAGGCTGATAGGTATTTTTCTGATGGTTATTGGTTTTAAAAGAAGGTGGATCGGGTAGAATGGCAGTACCCACTTTTTGTATTGCCTTTAATCCCCAAGAACTAGCTTGTGCTTAAAAGACCTCTTCCTGCAACCTAGAAATTTTATAGACTGTGATAATGTTTTTGGTGCTTGAATCTTAACTGCCCTATTCAACTCGGGTTTCAACCCACCCAGATGACAACGTATAGCATTCTCATTTGAAAGATTAACTGCAGTCAACAATCTATCAAATTCAGTCTGGTAAGCCTTAACACTACCAGTTTGCCTGAGGTTTTTCAATGCTTCGATTGGATACTCAAATCCATCCCCAAACCTCTCATTCAAGGCTAAAACATACTCAGTCCATGAGATATCATTAGAGGAGGGTCGAGAATTCATATATGCTCTATGCCAAGCAATAGCATCACCATCTAAATGAATTGAGGCTACTTTAACTCTTTGTTCAAAGGGAATTTCTTCCATAGAAAAAACTTGATCAACTTTGTACAACCAAGTACGCAAATCACAACCAGAAAAACAAGGGAATTCCAGCTTAGAATATCGAGTAAAGAATTGTCCATTAACTCCAATTGCATTGCCAATTCCAT
>NW_025857055.1:0-1188 GCF_002878395.1 Capsicum annuum
TGCAAGACTACCGTCAGCTGGATAAGATCACAATTAAAAATAAATATCCTCTTCCTAGGATTGACGACCTTTTTGACCAGCTTCAGGGTGCCAAGTGTTTTTCAAAAATAGACCTTCGTTCGGGTTATCATCAGTTGAAATTTAGGGAGTCAGATATACACAAGACAACCTTCCGAACCCGATATGGTCACTACAAATTTCTAGTCATGTCCTTCAGGTTGACTAACGCCCCTGCAGCCTTCATGGATCTTATGAATAGAGTGTTTCATTAGTTTCTTGACTTGTTCATCATTGTATTTATTGATCATATTCTGATCTATTCTAAGAGAAAAAAGGATCATGCTAATCACCTTCGAATTATCCTTCTGACCCTTAAGGATCATCAGTTGTATGTCAAATTTTCTAAGTGTGAATTCTGGTTAGAAGCTATTGCTTTCCTGGGGCATATTGTGTCCAGTGATGGGATAAGAGTGGATCCCCAAAAAGTTGAAGCAGTGAGAAAATGGCCCAGACCCACGACTCGAACCAATATTCGAAGCTTCTTAGGTTTGGTAGGGTATTATAAAAGGTTCGTAGAGAGTTTTTCTTCCATAGCTGCTCCACGACTCAGAAAAAAATAAAGGTTCTATGGTCTGACTTGTGTGAAAACAGTTTTGAGAAATTAAAGGACAAGCTGACTACTGCTCCTGTTTTGACCCTTCCCGAGGGTGTAGATAATTTTGTGGTTTATTGTGATGCGTCCCGTGTGGGACTTGGTTGTGTATTAATGTAGCGTGGTAAGGTGATAGCTTATGCATCTAGGCAGTTAAAGGTGCATGAGCGCAATTACCTCACTCATGACTTGGAGTTAGCAGACGCGGTGTTTGCACTTAGAATCTAAAGGCACTATCTCTAGGGAGTGCATGTTGATATTTATACTGACCATAAGAGTTTACAGTATGTTTTATCACAGAAAGAATTGAACCTTAGGCAGAGGTTATGAGTCTGCATTACCATTCGGGCAAGGCAAATATTGTAGCCGACGCCCTCAGCAGGTTGTCTATGGGAAGCCTTTCTCATGTAGAAGAAGAAAAGAAAGAGATGGTGAAGTATATTCACCGCCTTGCAAATCTGAAAGTGCGACTCTTAGATTCCGAAGATAGAGGGGTAATTGTTCATGGGTTAGCTAAGTCATCTCTTTGTGCTAAA
>NW_025857056.1:0-1151 GCF_002878395.1 Capsicum annuum
GAGGGGTAATTGTTCATGGGTTAGCTAAGTCATCTCTTTGTGCTAAAGTTAAGGAGAAGCAGGTTGAAGATCCCGTCTTGATGCAAATCAAGAAAGATGTGGGTCAACAAAAGGTTATATTGTTTGAAATTGGTGGTGATAGTATTCTGAGATTTCAGGGTAGGTTGTGTATTCCGAATGTCGATGGGATACGGGAAAGAATCCTTGATGAGGCACACACTTCGAGGTATGTTATTCACCCATGCTCTACTAAGATGTACCATGATTTGAAAACCTTATATTGGTGGAATAACATGAAATGTGATGTAGCTAATTTTGTGTCCAAGTGTTTGAACTGTCAACAAGTGAAGGTAGAATACATGAGGCCAGGTGGTACTTCCCAAGAGATATCCCTGCCTTTATGGAAGTGGGAGATGATAAACATGGACTTTATTATAGGACTTCCAAGATCCCAAAACCAGTATGATTCTATATGGGTGATTGTAGATCGGTTGACCAAGTCAGCCCACTTTTTGCCTGTGAGGACTAATTATTTGGGAGAGGTTTATGCTAAGATTTACATTGAGGAGATAGTTCTATTGTATGGGGCACCAGTGTCTATTATATCCGATAGAGGTATGCAATTTTCATCTCAGTTTTGGAGATCCTTTCAGAAGGGCTTAGGTACATAATTAAATTTAAGCACAGCTTTTAACCCTCAGATGGATGGACAATTTGAGCGTACCATTCATACCCTGAAGATATATTGAGGGCATACATCATTGATTTCAAAGGTAGTTGGGTAGATTACCTGCCACTGGTTGAATTCGCTTACAATAATAGCTACCATGCTAGCATCAAGATGGCTCCTTTTGAGGCTTTGTATGGGAGGAGATGTAGGTCTCTGATAGGATAGTATGAAGTGGGTGAGACTCAGTTGTATGGGCCTGATCTTTTCATCAGGGGATGGAGAAAGTGAAGATCATTAGAGAACGACTCAAGACTTCTCAGAGTCATCAGAAGTCCTATGCCGATGTTCAGAGAAGAGAACTAGAGTTTAAAATTGGCGATTGGGTGTTTCTCAAGGTTTCTCCTATGAAAGGAGTTATGCGGTTTGTAAAAAAAGGTAAATTGAGCCCTCACTATGTAGGGCCATATCAGATTCTGAAAAA
>NW_025857057.1:0-4624 GCF_002878395.1 Capsicum annuum
GAACAGACCATAATTAGTGGTTCATTGCAAATAGAGAAAAATTCTCTGTGGCTAGAAGATGCATCTCTTTGGGACTTTCCATGTATCAGCTAATAAGACTTACAGAATGCATAATACCCTCTATTATTTTGAGTACTGGAATTTGCAAGCCAGTTCAGACTAATATCATGCTGTAATGTAACTGTATAAATGCATTTCTAAAGTGATTTGTCAAAGGTTGAAAAGGGATATACAAACTATTGTCGCAGAGAATCAATCTGCATTTGTTTAGGGCCGATCAATGCTATATAATGTTCTGATTTGGACATCCTCAGACATTATAACAGACAAACTACACCAAGATGCATGAAAATTGACCTAAGAAAGGCCTATGACATTGTGAGCTGGGAATTTGGGGAGGCGGTGCTAATGGGGTATGGGTTTCCAACCAGTTTCATCGATTTAATTATGACATGTGTCACTTCTCCTGTGTTCAAAGTCAAAATTAATGGAGAAGGGCATGGTTTTTTGGCAGGGAAAAGGGGACTTAGACAATGTGATCCCATGTCCCCCGTACAGGAGAATTGTCTGACTTTCAATATCACCCTATATGGAAGAAACTAAAACTCAGACGCTTGATCTTTGCGGATGATCTTTTGTAAAGGAAACATTGATTCTGTTTCTAGAGTGATGGAGGCACTAACACATTTTAGTGATGTCACAGGATTGCAAGCCAAAATGGATAAATCCAATTTGTTCTTGGAAGGAGTAGATGACAAGATCAAAGAGCAACTATTGATGAAGACCGGGTTTGCAAGCCAGTTCAGACCAATATCATGCTGTAATGTAACTGTATAAATGCATTTCTAAAGTGATTTGCCAAATGTTGAAAGGGGCTATACAAACTATTGTCGCAGAGAATCAATCCGCATTCCTTTAGGGCCGATCAATGCTACATAATGTTCTGATTTGTCACGGTTACAGTTTGTGACCCGAATTTTATTGATCCGACTTTGAAAAGTTCGCGGTGCAACCTATGTTTGAGATTTTTTGGGGGGTTTGAGGTGGTAGCGGAGGGATCGGGCCAATATGGACCTGTATGTTTTTGGGCTTAGGATTTATTTGTAGGCACGTATTATATAAGTGTGATTTAGTGGATTATTTTTGCCGTTCACATACGTCATTGAGACTTTCGTCTCCTCCTTGAATTCCTCTCCATTATAGTGAATTTCCTCCTCCCCGGCCCATGATTTTTCCCGTCAAGAGTTTTCACATAAAATGTGTGTTTGGTATGAAGGAAAACATTTTCTGGAAAATGTTTTCCAATTTTCTCACTTAAAGATTTTGGAAAATGTTTTCCAAATCAACTTATTTTCCTCAAATCTAAGAAAAATGACTTCCCTTCAAAAAGTAAGAAAAAGATTTTTCAAAACTCTCTTTCAACCCCACTTTTAAGTTGAAATATTAACACACCCTCAAAATCACCCATCCCTACTCCGACCCTCAATCCCCTACCCCCGCCCCCTACTACCCCTATTAAAAAAAATATTTTAAATTTTTTCTTTACCTCACCTCCTACGCAAAACCCAAAACCTTACTCCCTTCTCCTTTCCAATTTTTTTCTTTTTTTTAAATTCAAACTTTTTTCTTACCTTCCCTACGCGACCATCCCACCAACTTCCTCCCTCCACCCACCACCCACCCCCCAACCCCAAAAAAAATAAATTTTTAAAATTTATTTTTTGAAAATTTTTAATTTTTTCCTTACCCCACCCTCACTCTCCTACCTCGACCCCCACCCCATTCAAGAAAAAATATTTCAATTTTTTTTTTTTATCCCCCTCTTACTCCCCTATCCCTATCCCGACCCCCACCTCGTACTATCCCCCACCCCTCTAAAAAAAAATAGTTTTTTTAAAAAATCAAAATTATTTTCTTAATCACCCTTACTGCCTATTTTGACAACCCCACACCCACCCCAACCTACCAACCCCTCTTCAAAAAAATATTTTTAATTTATTTTTAAAAAAAAAAATCAAAACTTTTCTTTTATTCCACTCTTTTTATCATATTCGTTCTTATTGTTTTTGTTAAATATATACAAATACTTTTAAAAACATATACTTATCTAATATGCATAACGAACACACGAATATAAGTAAGAAACAACTTATTTTCCTAGAAAATATTTTTCCTCCTTCATTTCGAACACACCCTACAAAAATATTTTTTTGAGATCAAAAAGTATTTTTTTAAAATGTATTTTTACACTTTAGCTAAATACTAAAATGTATTTTTTGGAAAATATTTTTTCATTCACCAACCAAATACTACAAAATATTTTCCAAAAAATATTTTTCATTCACCAACCAAACATAGCTTGTTTTCCAAGAAAACATTTTCTAAGAAAACATCTTCCATGGAAGTTGTTTCAATAACAGTCCCGACATCGACAGACATTATAACAGACAAACTACACCAACATGCTTAATGAAAATCAACCTAAGAAAGGCCTATGACATTGTGAGCTGGGAATTTGTGGAGGCGGCAATAATGGGGTATGGGTTTCTAACCATTTTGCTGGGAAAATGGGACTTAGACAAGGTGATCCCACGTCCCCACCCCCCACCCCGCGCCACCCCCACCCCCCACCCACTTTTCGTGCTTGTTATTTAGTATCTGTTGAGAACACTGAAGTGTATGGGAGAATTGTCCGACTTTCAATATCACCGTTTGTGCAAGAAACTAAAACTCACACACTTGATCTTTGCCGATGATCTTCTGTAAAGGAAACATTGATTCTGTTGCTAGAGTGATGGAGGCACTAACACATTTTAGTGATGTCACAAGCCAAAATGGATAAATCCAATCTGTTCTTGGCAGGAGTAGATGACAAGATCAAAGAGCAACTATTGATGAAGACCGGGTTTGTATCAGGTGCCCTCCCTATATAATATTTTGGCCTACCGCTGTCTTCAAGATAACAGTTAAATATTCCGGTAGAAGATGACAACTACTGCTTGTGTGATAAATCAGGGGAGGAGACCCATATCCATCTGTTTTTTACTTGTGAATGGACAGTGAGAGTTCAAACTGAAGCGCAACAATGGTCTGGAACCTTTATCCCCTTTGGAACTGTCAAGCATATCCTGCATTGTGCTGCATACCAATACATTCCATGTATTCACCTTCCTCGGGCGGCTAGATTGTCTTATAATGTAGTCTCTGAGTCTAGGTCCGGTGGTCCATCACATCAGTAGAACCTTCGGATATGTCAGAGTTGGTGAGTCATCCATCTTCCGGAAGACACTTTATTCAAATATTTATTTCTTTCAGTTTATGGTCCAGTCGGGCCTTGTCCCGGCCTAGACAGTTACTCATTAGTAGAGTCTTCGTAGATGAGGTTTGGTTTTTGTATTGTCATACCTCTATTGACAAAGTTTGATTATGAGATTTCTTTGAATTTCATATATCTTCCGCACTTATGTTTCACATGAATTATGCTTATGGTAGTATGCTAACGAGTCTCTCGGGCCTTTGTGGTTCGGGATGCCCTTTTTGGGCAGGGCCTCGGCTCGGGTCGTGACAATATCCATCTGTTTTCTACTTGTGAATGGACAATGAGATTTCAAACTGAAGCGCAACAATGGTTTGGGACCTTTATCCCCATTGGAACTGTCAAACATATCCTGAACAATCTTAGGGGGAAGCACTGGCAACAATTTCGTTAAAACTTATAGCTGCATTGTGTAGAGCAATGATATACCAGGTTTGGCCAGCAAGAAATTGGAAACAGTTTGAAGGCATTACTGTTACTACAGATACAGCTGTGACACAAATTAAGAAGGAATTTGTTGATAGACTTGAGGTAGTTAAGATATCTTGCATGGAAAATAGATTTAGTTGGTTACTGAAGAAATTGTGTAACTAGAGCTCTGTAGGAGGCTTAACTCTCTTAGTATCCTTCCTAGAAGGTGATTAGGAGATTGACAGCTCTTTAGGTGTATTTGTTTTTTGTTTGTAAATGGTAATTTACATCGGTTACCAAAAAAGAAAGTTCCTCTCTAACTAGCAGCCAAACAATCCCGAGTTGTAATATCTTGAGTTAGAATCTGCTGTTGCCCATTCAGGTATTGCTTCTTTGCTACTGTACTATTGACAGTCTGAACCAAAAAGGATTTTTTGGCAATAATCGTGGTGTCCATGCCAGCTTGTGCATAGGTTGATAAACTTGGGTGTATATTGATAATGTAGCTCAACGATTAATGACGACTAAATTCTCTGAATAATTTGCTGGTCAGCCAAGAAGAGAATAACTTAATGTTGCATAACTATCCAGCTTACGACTACAGGTGCTAGAGATGTTTTCCTTAGCTTTTGGAGGGGATAGCGATCTAGAGACTGCCCCTTTGGCGATGATGCTCTGCTGTATACTGCTACAAAGCTCAGAAGTTGAGGGGTCATCCGGAAACGAGACCAGAAAGTTGCCCCATTGAGAAACTTTACATATACAGGACAGTGTCAGGAAGGAGGTTCAGACACTCCTGGTTTTGTTTGGATATATAACTGACACATGGAAAAGAACATAGCATAGAATGAGAGATACCTATTGTCAGAAAGTAACAAAATACTGCTGCTATGCTAC
>NW_025857058.1:0-1908 GCF_002878395.1 Capsicum annuum
GAAGACTTGGGAACACTTATCTTGGGAAGATTTGTGTTTTTGTAGTGATAGGAGTTAGAAGTTTTAATTCCTAGTTTACTAGAAGTCTTATAATTTTGTTGATTGTTGAGGCTCAAGTGTTATAGTGAAGTTGAGGTTAAATCCTGCAGAGGTACAAGTCATGATTTTTTACACTTTTCTTGAGTCGGGTGTTTTTCATGTAAAAACATTGTGTTCAGCTTTTACTTCTATGAACCACATTTACTTACTTGTTCCACAGATAGAAAATTAGTAGGGCTCGTACTCTAACAAGTAGTTTTAGAGAGAGGTTGTCTTAAATAAGGGTAGCACCTAAGAAAAGATCAATATGATGAATTCCGCACCTTCTACTGATCACAGTGAAGGTCAGTCAACTACTAGACCTTCATTTTTTTATGGCTCTCACTTTATCTGGTGGAAGGCAAGGATGGCGATGTTCATCCAAAGTGAAGAGTATGAGTTATGGGACAGGATTACTGATGGACCCACTATTCCAATGAAGTTGGTTGATGGTGAACAAGTTAAGAAAGTAAGGAATGAATTTACTCCTGATGACTTGTTGGCTTTGAAGAAGAATGCAAAGGCCAAGAATATCTTGGTTTGTGGATTAGGGCCTGCTGAATACAACAGGGTATCAACCTGCACTACTGCTAAGCAAATTTGGGATGCACTGGTGAATGCTCATGAAGGTAACTCTCAAGCAAGAAAATTCAGGATCTCTCTCCTTTTCACTGAGTATGAGGCATTCAAAATGAAGGAAAATAAAACCCTGCATGAGATGATGATAAGACTTACCACTTTAACAAATGAGTTGACTTCCTTAGGAAAAGTCATCTCTGAGGAGGAACAAGTTGAAAAGTTACTGAGGGTATTACCTAAATCAAAATGGAATGTTAAGGTGACTGCAATCAGGAAGGCAAATAAGGATATTGAAGGCATGACCCTGGATGAACTAGTAGGGAACTTAAGGACCTATGAAATGGAAATTAATGGAACCAAAGAACACGCAGCTCCTAAGAAAATCTTGGCATTGAAAGTTTCTGATAGTAATGAGGAATTTGAACTTGACAAGGAGCAAGTTGCCTTCATAACTAAGAACTTCAGAAATTTGAACTTGACAAGGAGCAAGTTGCCTTCATAACTAAGAACTTCAGAAAATTCTTTAAGAAGAAGAAGGGAACATTCCAATGACAATCCAAATGGGTGCTACAAATGTGGAAAAACTGATCATCAGATCAGAGAGAAATAGAATGAAAGAAGAAAAGGGCTGAAAAGGAACTGAAGGAAAAAAAGAAATAACGTAAAGATACTTCCTTGGATGAAGCACTTCGAGCCAACAAAAGGAAACGTGTGGTTATATCTGATCCCACTCCTCCTTCTATATCTTCTCCTGCTTCCTCTCCTAATCTTCTTCTTTGATCAGTCAGGAAAAATAAAACTATCAGGGAAAAAGCCCTCCAAACTTCTGTGTCTCAAAAGTCTTCTTCAAAACCTAAACCAAAGGTCTCCCCCTCTTCAAAATCCTCTCCCACAGTCAAAGCTTCCACATCCTCCAAAGTTTCTCCTCCACGGTCTTCTACTTACTCAAGGAAATAGGTCAACAAACCCGTTCCTTCTAACTCATTTGACTCTGACTTCCATCTGGACACCACTGCTGAGGTTAATCCTATTTTTGAGGTCCATGCACCATCCTCTTCTCAAGATACTCCTGAGGCTCATCATCTCCACTTTCAAAATTGAAAATTAGCTAGAGAAAGAATTGTTAGTGGTTTTGGGGGAATTGATATGCAGACTTTACTGGAAAAACTAGAGTTTCAGGGATGGTCTCATCTCTTTCTACAGAGAGACCTTCAGAGAAAATTTGCTAAACCTGAAATGTATGAGTTCTAT
>NW_025857059.1:0-1653 GCF_002878395.1 Capsicum annuum
AAAACCGACCACATGTGGTCGGTTTCTGTAATTATTTTTAAAACCGACCACATTTGGTCGGTTTTCGTAATAATTGAAAAAAAATATAAATCTTTAACCCGACCCGTAATACATAAGAAAACAGAAAATCACTCCTAAACTTCACCCATTTCCCGTCCAAAACAGTCACACACCCCTCCCCCCAAAACCTCCAAATCTCACGCTTTAACAATAAACTCATAATCTCCATTGATTTTTCTCTTTCAAGGAAGTTTGTACTCCATCCTAACTTTCAATTTTGACTTTAATCCATTTTCAAGGAACTATTCCATCCTAAGTTTCAATTTTGGGCAAGGTAAAAATTAACTTTCATTAACTAAATTTAGCTTATTCTTGTATCCACAAACTCGTTTGTAATATCTAGAAATGTTAAATATCTACATACAAATATCTTAGTGTTAATTTCATCAAATGGTTGTGGTTTGAGTTCTAGGATTTGAAAAATTATTTTATTTAGCTAGATTTTAACTAATTTTTGGAACTTGAGGTTGAATTAGCTAATTCTAGGCTTGTTCAAACATTAATTTGATTTTGAATTACCTAAATTTCGGTTAGTCTTGACACTTATTTCTCCATTTTACTCATTAATTGTTTAGTAGGTTTGAGGGGAAATCTTATTCCTATTCCTTTATTAAATTATTGTAATTATTTAAGCGAAAGAGTATTCTTTGTAATAATTTTACTATTTGACAGATTTCGAATTAGATAAAAGGATTGCTTTGCTATTTTTTCGGGTGACCTTTTATCTCTTTCACTTTAATTTACGCCAAGCATAGGTAAGTTGATTTGTCTCTATTTTCTTATAATTAAGTCTTGTCTTGTTATTGTACATATTAAAGTCTAATGAAGCCGTGTGTGGCCTTGTTCGATTCACTAGCATTGTTGTTCACATCTTATCGGTCTTGTTGTTGTTTTTTTGGTGACATAGTCATTTGAAAATGGTTAAGTGTAGGAACTTTAAAGGGGAATTTTTTGTTTTGAATGTGGTTTGGTAGGTAACTTAGTTGCTTGAAAATGGTTAAGTGTAGGAACTTTAAAGGGAATTTTTTTGTTTTGAATGTGGTTTGGTAGGTGACTTAGTTACTTGAAAATGGTTAAGTGTAGGAACTTTAAAGGAAATTTTTTGTTTTGAATGTGGTTTGGTTGGTGACTTAGTTGCTTGAAAATCGTTTAAGTGTAGGAACTTTAAAGGGATTTTATTAGTTTTGAATGTGGTTTGGTTGGTGACTTAGTTGCTTGAAAATGGTTAAGTGTAGGAACTTTAAAGGGAATTTTTTTATTTTGAATGTGGTGAGGTAGGTGACTTAGTTGCTTGAAAATGGTTAAGGGTAACAACTTTAAAGGAAATTTTTTTGTTTTGAATGTGGTTTGGTAGGTGACTTAGTTGCTTGATAATGGTTTAAGTGTAGAACCTTTAAAGGGGATTTTTTTTGTTTTAAATGTGTTTTGGTTGGTGACTTAGTTGCTTGAAAATGGTTAAGTGTAGCAACTTTAAAGTGATTTTTTTTTGTTTTGAATGTGGTTTGTTTGGTGACTTAGTTGCTTGAAAATGGTTAAGTGTAGGAACTTTAAAGGGAATTTTTTTATTTTGAATGCAGTTTGATAGGTGACTTG
>NW_025857060.1:0-2233 GCF_002878395.1 Capsicum annuum
TACATTAATTTGATTTTGAATCACCTAAATTTTGGTTAGTGTTGACAATTATTTCTCCATTTTACTCATTAATTATTTAATTTTTGGGGGGAGAAATCTTATTCCCATTCCATTACTAAATTGTTGTAATTATTTAAGCGAAAGATTATTCTTTGTAATAATCTAACTATTTGACAGATTCCGAATTCGGTAAAAGGATTGCTTTACTATTTTTTCCGGTGACCGCTTATTTCTTTCACTTTAATTTACGCCAAGCAAAGGTAAGTTGATTTCTCTCTATTTTCTTATAATGAAGTCTTGTTATTGTTCATATTGAAGTCTAGTGAAGCCGTGTGTGACCTTGTTCGATTTACTAGCATTGTTGTTGACATCTTGTTGGTCTTGTTGTTCATTTTTTATTTTGAATGTGGTTATGTCTGGTGACTTGGTAGGTTGAAAATGATTAAGTGTAGGGACTTTAAAGGTATTTTTTTATTTTGAATGTGGTTATGCTTGGTGACTTGGTAGGTTGAAAATGATTTAAGTGTAGAGACTTTAAAGGTGATTTTTTATTTTGAATGTGGTTATGTTTGGTGACTTGGTAAGTTGAAAATGATTAAGTGTAGGGACTTTAAAGGTGACTTGGTAGGTTGAAAGTAGTTATGCTCGGTGACTTGGTAGGTTGAAAAAGATTAAGTGTAGGGACTTTAAAGGTGTTCTTTTGTTTTGAATGTGGTTATGCTTGGTTACTTGGTAGGTTGAAAAAGATTAAGTGTAGGGACTTTAAAGGTGTGTTTTTTATTTTGAATGTGGTTATGCTTGGTTACTTGGAAGGTTGAAAAAGATTAAGTGTAGGGACTTTAAAGGTGCTTTTTTTGTTTTGAATGTGGTTATGCTTGGTTACTTGTTAGGTTGAAAATGGTTAAGTGTTGGAACTTTAAAGGTATTTTTTTGTTTTGAAAGTGGTTATGTTTGGTGACTTGGTAGGTTGAAAATGATTAAGTGTAGGGACTTTAAAGGTGACTTGGTAGGTTGAAAATGATTGTGTAGGAACTTTAAAGGTAAATTTTTTTGTTTTGAAAGCGGTTATGCTTAGTGACTTGGTAGGTTGAAAATGATTAAGTATAGGGACTTTTAGAGTATTTTTTTTGTTTTGATAGTGGTTGTGCTTGGTGACTTAGTCATTTGAAATTTAAAAAATGTAGGGACTTTAAAGATGTTTTTTTGTTTTGAGAGTGGTTATGCTTGGTGACTTGGTAGGTTGAAAATGATTAAGTGTAGGGACTTTTAAGGTGTTTTTTGTTTTGATAGTGGTTATGCTTGCTGACTTGGTAAGTTGAAAATGATTAAGTGTAGGGACTTTAAAGGTGATTTTTTGTTTTGAATGTGGTATGCTTGGTGACTTGGTAGGTTGAAAATAATTAAGTGTAGGGACTTTAAAGGTGATCTTTTGTTTTGAATGTGGTTATGTTTGGTGACTTGGAAGGTCGAAAATGATTAAGTGTACGGACTTTAATTATGATTTTTTTGTTTTGAATGTGGTTATGTTTGGTGACTTGGTAGGTTGAAAATGATTAAGTGTAGGGACTTTAAAGATGAATTTTTTGTTTTGAATGTGGTTATGTTTGGTTACTTGGTAGGTTGAAAATAATTAAGTGTAGGGACTTTAAAGGTGATTTTTTTGTTTTGAATGTGGTTATGCTTGGTGACTTGTTAGGTTGAAAATGATTAAGTGTAGGGACTTTAAAGGTGAATTTTTTATTTAAAAAGTGGTTATGCTTGGTGACTTGGTAGGTTGAAAACTTTTTTGTGACTTAATCTAATTAGTTGAATCTGATTGATTGCGTAGATTAAACCTGATTATAGCTGTATATATCAATGGAACAATGATAATAGAATGGGTATTAAGGAGGAATTTGTTGAAGGTGTTAGAAAATTTGTTGAACATGCTAAGACACTTGATGTTTGGTCATATTTTGGGGCTATTTGTTGTCCTTGTGTTAGATGTGATAGTATAAATCTTTTAAAAGAAGAAGTTGTGAAGGAACATCTTTATAGAAAAGGGTTTCACGAGGACTTTTTAAGAGTGCGTGCTATTGATGACGATGTTGGGGAAAATAACTTTGTTGTGGGAGAAAGTAGTAGTTTTACAATGCATAATGAATATCAAGATACTAGGATGATAGAAATTACGCACAATGCTTTTAGGATGCAACACGGGGGAAAATTTATGAAAAATGTCAAAGATGTTTCT
>NW_025857061.1:0-3575 GCF_002878395.1 Capsicum annuum
CATTTTTTAAGCTTGGGAATTTGAAGCCATTCCTCCCCTCCGAGAGCGGTTCAAGGATTACCCAGATGAGGTTTCTCATCCAAGGATCCTTAGGTGGTTAGCTACAAAGGGCAGCAAAAAAATTACGGAGGTTGATCTCTTTAACCCTTCGAATAATGTAGTACGTCTTCTTTTAACTAAAATAATTTTCCTTAAAGAAATATATTGAAATAGATGTTCCATCTATTGCGATAGATGGGTCATCTGTTGCAACAAATTACCTGTCAACTGCAACTGGTGCAATGGATAGGTAAGCTATTGTGATAGACTATCCATAATTTGCAATAGATTAACTATTTATTGCTATGGTTCCCTGAACCCGACTCAACATATTACCCATCTACTGCAAATTATGCAACTGATGGGTAATCTGATGTAACATATTGTCAATCTTTTGTGCAATAAAAATCAGCTATTGCCAAAGATATATCATCTATTGCATAAGTTGGTTGTGTTAACATGTCACCCAACTGACTGCAAATTATTATTATATGATATAATTTAAATGCCTTCTGTCTCTTTTTATAGGTTGTGCATGCTTGGATCGTGCCTACTGAGCAGGAGTTGGGGATGACTTCTTTTATTACTCTAGGTCTTGTTGATACAACAGCAGACCTTATGGTGAAGTTAATAAAGAAGGAATTGGCTGGAGCAACAACCATAAGAAGAGCAGCTAGGCAAGGTCAGCGTAATACTGAAACTCTTCATGACCAACCTACTACAGCATATAATACAACAGATTGTTTATCTGTTGTAACAGATATCATACCTATTGTGATAGTTGATTATGGGTTGCAATGGGTTGGTCATCCGTTGCATTATGTAGATGTTTTCTTCTATCTGTCCTAATAGATATAAAATCTCTTGTAGCATATAATATATATATTGCAATTGATGGGTAATCCATTGGAACAAATCCAAAAAGTAGAAAGATCTATTATATAATTTCCAACAGATGACCTACAGGTTGCAACATATATCTAAGTCTGTTTTATAAGATATGTCATCTATTGCAGTAGATGTATTATCTGTTGTGATATTTGAATCTAGTATTCCATTTCAATTAACAAATTCAAAATGAAGGATTATATTATATTCATAGACAACATAAAATAAATCGAAGCCTTCGAAAATTACATAAAATAACTCAACAAATAAGTGAAATGTAAATTAATTACTATGGGTACAAATGACCTACTCTACAAATAAATCAAAAAGTCAACCAAGGAAGATATGTTATTACATTGACCGACTCAAGGTATAAAGATCTAGTCAATATGGACAAGTTGTTCTTCATCCGGTGCTACGGAATTTAGCTTTGGTCGTTGTGGATCGTTAATGTTGCTTGCGTACGATTTCTATGCTTTCACTTCTTTGTATTTCCATAAAAGAGCAGCATATCTTTGGCGGAGTAATCCGGCATCAAGTCCATCATTTGGTACTTGTTATCCATCCCTCAAATACTCGGTGTCAGCGGTAACAAAACAACTACAATCCCTATTTTTTAAAACTAATAAATAAGCCATATTTTGCAGTTCATATAAACATTGTGAAATTTATAAAATGAAACTAAATCATTATACTTATACTTACAAGATACCAATGGATTGTTGAGAAATTTCTTCAACATATTATACATCAAATAGAATACTCATTTGATCCCGGTATGCTTCAAACGTCAACCAATCAGTACAAACCTTTTGGTCCAAAAAGCCACTTATATAAATGTAAGTAGGAATTATTTTGGCCAGCTTTTGTATCTCAGATGATGTCCCGGAATGTCTCCTTCATGATATCGAGTCATAAACTCATATGCGCCTCTCTTTTAGAATGAAGATAGCCAACACACAATGGAATTTAGTACGACAATTGATTTAGATGTACATTTCACTGACCAAAGGCCAAGGTAAGCCAACTAGAATGCTAAAACCTTTGATGATGTTGATTAAGCATTTCTCCTGTCGGTAAACTTTCGGTTATTGTTGACAATACCTATCGTAGGCATTATTGATGTAAACTTTAAAAAAATAATTGCCTGTCGTGTCTCTGTATTGTTATTGTGATTGCAACTTGGCCTTCTTTTGTAGGTACTAAAAAATGACTTCGATGTGTTGCACATATTATAAAATATTTCAGATTACGTGATGAAAAAATTAATACATAGATGCAATAAAAATAGAGTATTAATTAATAGTAATATGTATGGAATTTAAACCTCATCATTCCAGCAAGTTTGGGCCTGTGACATCAAGTAGAACCAATTCTTTATTTCAGGATATGTAATAACAAAGTCGAACATATCAAAACCTAGATTCGATTCATTCACTTTGTAGTGTTCATCCTTTGCTTTTTACATGATGATTTATATGTGTCAATGTTATATGTTTACAACAAGAATTGTATCAATCAATATCTTTAAATTTGATTTATCTGCCTGCAACATGATGCTTTAACAGCCCATCGGCAATCCATTCTGAATAGTTGTTGATCAATATTTTTTCCTTTTTGGAGCCTCGTCCGAGATGTTGAACCCTTCAAATAGATAATTCTTTTGTTCTTTCTAAATGATTGGATCTACTTTTTCTTCTTCTTTCAAAGCAGTTGATGAATTGTCAACTATGATATTATGCTATTCATCGGTAGCTTCTATTGTGACATCCACCTGGAAAGCCAGAATTATTGATGCTAATTAAGGATATATAATAGATTGTCTATCTATTGTAATAGATAAGTCTTATGTTACAACAAATAGATCATCTGTTGGGACAAACTTGAACATGTAAAACAGAACAGTATGATAATTTTAAACAGATGGCCCATCTGTTACAACATAAGACTCATCTGTTGATACAAATTAAAATAGTACGAAAACCTATTTGATTTGCTGAAATAGATGGACATATATTGCAACATATAACACATTTGATGTAATAGGTTAGATAACAGTTATAATAGATGTATATATCTATTTGATAATTTTTAGAAGATGTATCATTTGTTGAAATAGATATATGTTTATTTATTTGTTGGAACAGATGATATATATTCACCTTCTTCAATTCATGATGCTCTCTTGTGGCCCTTTTACACTGAACAGCGATGCAAGACAAAGACAAAGGAGTTGTAATTTTTCTTTTTTCATGCATGCTGATTCCTTGGAAATATATTTCCTTCTCATTTTAGCCTCCTTGATCTCTAGTGGAGTGTATGGATATGAAATCCTCTTTGATGAAATGACACACCTATTAGATGTCATTTTCTTTGCAGATGCAGTTAGTGCATTAAAAGAATTAATCACTCCATCATGTTTTGCTTTGCTTCCTTGACATTTGCATGCAGAACATTCGCTAGAAGTAGCAAAATCTGTATAACTAGCATGATCATAATCATAATGGTTTGTTGTTTCAAAAAATTTAAGAGAAGCATCATTAGCCCTAACAGCAGCACCGCTACCACAACCACTACCATCATCAACAACAATAAGCCCACCCTCCAAAATTGTTTTTCTAGTGATGGTTGTTGCTCTAAACAATTCT
>NW_025857062.1:0-3933 GCF_002878395.1 Capsicum annuum
GGTACTATTTCTTTATTGATTAAACAGCTAGTACATCCGGGATCTACTAATGCTAGAGTTTCTATTTCGACATCTTTTATTTTGATTTTTACTAAAACTTTAATAGTAGAGAATTCTTTATCTTCATTGCATATTAGAGTAGTATTAGTATCTTTTAAATTCATAAGTTCTGCTTCTAATTTCTCTAAATGTACTGCTTCTTGGGTATCCGTTTCTTCTGATGTATGATTTTATGACTGACATGACTGATAAGCTGAATATATTATACTGAACATGTATATTTGATGCATGAATACATGACTGATCTGACACATAAATGCATGACTGAATATGCAATGGTAATTGATACCAAGTTTATCATAGAAATCTGAGCATGAAACTGGATAAGTTTAAGGGAGACTATTTCCTTAAACTTAAAATACTAATGAGCCTGAATTTAATTACTAGATATACATGAGCGAAAACACGTGAACGTAATTGAGTCTGGAACGTGATACATGAGCTGGATATCGTGATTTGAACTGAGAACCTTGAATACGTAGCTTACGGTTGAGATCGAAGTTTGAGGGTCAACTCATGAGTACCCCTTACCCCAAACTGGATTCGTTACTAAAAGAGAGAGCGACACGTTTATTTCATAAAGGTTCAAGGAATTATAGTGTATCTCCCCCTTGGGGCATTGTCCATTGAAAAATACTGGGCTAACTTGGCTGAGCTATAAGGAAAGTTATGGCGATGCACGAGGCACCTTTTATCTGAATATCTGAGATCTGAAACTAAGACATGATACAGGAACTGGGCTGAACACGCAACTACCTGGTTAGTCCATCTTAGAATGATAACATTCATGAGACTTTGGATAGTGCAATTGGATGGAAAGATGGGAAACCACACCATCTAAACTTGTCTGTCTGGCTGCTAAACTAAATTATTAGTTGCTTAACTAACTTATACTGGAAACTTCTACTCGACTGGAGCGTTTCTATGACACTCTTTCTGTAGAGTTCTAGTGACTGAAGGGAGAAAGCGAATCTTGGCCTGGTCTGAGCAGGACATCACATCAGAATAAGAGATCGCTACATGGCTGGGAATCTTGTATTAGGAGATAAGGCCTATGAAACATCATCTAAGATAAAGTGATTAAGCTTTATGCACTGCAACTGAGACTATTGAAAAGATTCACGTGGGTGCTGAGCACGAATGTATAAATATACTAACTTATCTGATCAACTGAACGACTGATAGCTGACTACTGGGTCTGTAAGGCTGAACTGTACTTAGCCTGAAATGTTGGACTTAGACGATAGAGTATTATACATAAAAGGTAATGACTGACTGGGTAACGTGAGGTAACTGAGCATGATTAAGTGAAAAACTGTATTACCTTAAGAACGCAAGACCAAGCATCCAACGTGATTCGGAAACATTCTGTAAACTGAGGTACTGAAATACCAATAACTGAATAATTGATGGCCATATGCTATGGTCGGGTAATCCTGAAAATGAACAGAGTTTATGATCTGACTGGACTAGGATTGGGATTGAGATTGTAGCTAAAATGGTAATTGAGACTATAACCTTAATTAAGACTGTAACTGGGACTGAATTCTGGTTCTTGATAACTGATTGGTACTTAAGTACTGGATTTTGATGGCTAAATAACTGATAACTAAAGGCCATAGTTCTGTAGGACTATCTGTGTCCTTTACTGAATACAGATTACTGGATGATGCTGTAACGGATTCACTGAGGGATCTAAATCGAGGGTATACGTGACATAATCTGAGTTTGGTTGATCACTAGGAGTGGAGCATGAGTCATGTGGGCCGAACATACTGTAAAACATTACATGAGTGCATGAGTCATGACCTGCATGCATGACCTGAGTCTGGAATTTCTGCGTACGGGGAACATAATTCGTAACACTGAGTGAACTGGGATTCCTCATACTAGGAACTTGAAATGCGCACGATCCTAAGGGAAGTGCGTGAATGTAAGCTGTGTTCATGGAACTGAAATGTAAAGCATGCATAAGTATCGTGATGGTTGAAGTACCAAACTTTGCACTAAGGTAGGAATAGGTGGGGAATCATCTTTCCTTACTGAATTTTCTACACATACTAGCACTGCGACCAGAATCCTGAAGGCCTGACTTTCTGAGACATCATAACCAGACAGTTCCTGTATACCTGTCGGGCTGTCGGGCTGTGTTAGACTGACTCACTGGGGTAGAGACGGGAAAAGGTCCTGTTAACACTTGGTCTGACCTTAAAGTTACAAAAGAAAAAAAAAGACTCCTGAATCTGAAGTGTAAACATGTAAATAGGAGATCTGCAACATACCAGTGACTACACCAGGAGGACTTTTCTGATCTTGTCGGGACTGAAGTGCATAGAGTCTTTTTGAGCGTTGCCCACTGATAGCGCTGGAATTGGCACCCTGCTGATTCAGGCAACTGGACTGAGCTGAAGGACGATCGTACTGACTTCGTGGACCGGGCTTAGGATAGTTTCGGACCTTGTGACCTGACTCGCCACATCCGAAAGACACATTACTGCCTACTCTACACGCACCCTTATGATACCACACTCTTCGCAAAGCGGATGAGTGCGAATAATGCTTGCACTATTTTGGGATTTGGAGCCTGGCGCCCCATCCCTACGGTCATTTCTGAACTATGGTACTGGGGCACTAGCTGAAGAGGGAATTAGGACTGAAAACTTCTGACTATGCTGAGAACGGTTACCACCCTTCGACCCTGGTTGAGAAAAACTATAACTACTAATTCTGGCTCTTTTATTTTCCCTTTTTTTCTTAAGTTTCTGCTCTTCAATCTGTTGAGCATGGACCATAAGTCTAAATATGTCCATCTCCTTAATCAACATCGCAGTCCTGCACTACTTAACCACTCTACTTGATACCCCAGACTTAAACTTACTCATTCTGGATCTACTGTCTGCTACTACATGGGGAGCATACCTGGCTAACTGGGTGAACTTGAGGGAGTACTCTTTCACACTCATGCTACTTTGTCTGAGATTAATAAACTCCAACACTTTGGCCTCTTTCTACTTTAGGGGAAAGAATCTATCTAAGAAAGCCGTAGCAAACTCTTCCAATTCTATGAGTTCTGCATCTGCACCACCCCTATCTACCTTTCACTGCTTAAACCACATATGGGCTATATCTTGTAGCTGATGGTGGCTAACTCTGCACTCTCACTGGAAGTCACTCCCATGATACCTGTGACTTTCTAAACTTGATCGAGAAACTCCTGTGGATCCTTTTCGGACTTAGAACTCGAGAATAGGAGAGGATTCATTCGGGTGAACTCCCAAATCCTGGCTGTAGCTAAATTGGCCACTGGGTTGGCCGGAATGATAGCTGGTCGTTCATTCTGAGCTGTGACTGGATTGGCTAGAGTAGTGAATGCAGTCCTGAATTCTGCATGAAAAAAATGTTGGTCCAGGGGATCTGCCTGAACGGGCTGAGGTGTTGACTGATTCAGTTTCTCCTTTCGCTAGCCTTTTTGGGAGGCATGTTTTGTAAATGAAAGGAAGAGCGGATTAGATTGGGAGTTAAATTTGAGCTCATACTCATTGGTATGACATGAATACTGAAAGAAGGGAACTGTTCCTAAAACTTCTCATAGTCTCCTATCCTTAAGTGTGGTGTACAACACACCCATGCACAAGACTTACTTGATGCGGCTTTTCAGACTTCCTAGGATACTGTTGAACCTTAGGCTCTGATACCAAGTTTGTAACACCTCGAATCTGGTACCCAGAATGCTACACGGTGCTCATGACTCCGAAGGACCACAAGCTAACCCATGACTACAACAACAACAACAACAAACCCAGTATATTCCCACCTGGTGGGGTCTGGGGGGGGGGGGTAGGATGTACGCAGTCCATACCTCTACCTCTGAAG
>NW_025857063.1:0-1503 GCF_002878395.1 Capsicum annuum
TCAAGACCCTCCTGAAAAATAAAATTTTACTTTCTGTTCAGGACCCTCCTGAAAAATGGGATTTTACTTTCTGCTTAGGACCCTCCTGAAAAATGGGATTTTACTTTCTGTTCAGGACCCTCCTAAAGAATGGGTATTTAATTTCAGTTCAGGACCCTCCTGAAAAATGGGATTTTACTTTCTGCTCAGGACTCTCCTGAAAAATGAGATTTTACTTTCTGTTCAGGACCCTCCTGAAAAATGGGATTTTAATTTCTGCTCAGGATTCTCCTGAAAAATGGGATTTTACTTTCTGTTCAGGATCCTCCTGAAGAATGGGAATTTACTTTTAGTTCAGGACCCTCCTGAAAATTGGGATTTTACCTTCTGTTCAGGACCCTCCTGCAAAATGGGACAACGCTTTCAAAAATAAAATACTACTTTACTATAATTTTTGTTTGGGATAATTTTCGTTCTAGTTTTAATTTTGGGTTTCAGGGGCCCGCCTGAAGAACAGGGTGATGAAATAGCAAGTCAGGAGCCCGCCTAAAGAACCGGGCGATGAAATGTCAAGTCAATAGCCCACCCTAAGCACAGGGTAAATAAATGGAAAGTTAAGCAACGAGGTGAAATAATTGAAAGCCAAACAACAAGTTGAGAAAATTGCAAGTCAGGAGCTCGCCTGAAGAATAGGGTGGTGAAACTCAAGTCAAAAGTTCAGAAGAAGCTGCATAGATAGGATTTTGTAATTTCATTTATGTTTTTAACTTGTACTTTTTATTTTTTATGTAATGACAGATCCGCGGACCGGAACCTCGATGGAACCTCACTCGACTCTCCAACTCGGTATAGTCCACTTCTCTTCCAACCCTTTGAGATACTTGTGACTTCCTCATGACTTGGGTAGATAGGGTGTTCGACAGGATTTGATTGTCCTTCTTTCTTTTACTCCACTCTTTGAATAATGATCGGGACAAAATTTGATCTCGTTGTTTTCTTCTTTGTCTGAAAACACTGCGTGTTTACATTCAAAGGGGGCATGATGTAGACACGTAATTTCGTCCCTCCCCGACATCGTTTTACTTCCATTAGCATAGACCCTCAAAGTCATCTTCTTCACATATATACCCAGACCACCGAAAAAGAAAAAAATAGAGTAAAAACTAAAGAGAGGTGATCGGAATAGGGGACTGGTGCGAGGTTCGATCCTTTTCCAAGCTTTTTCTGGTGAAAACTTTCACCAGAATTGATTTTAGTTCGTCGTTTGGTTGACCAGTTCTAGAAGAATCCAAATTTCTTCATTTTTCTTTGATTTCTAAGGGAATCTGGCCGGAAACATTAAGTTTTGGCCAGAAAACGTGGACCAGCAGCGAATTATTCACTAAAATTGGTCCAGTTTCGACTCAGTTTTGCGATTAGCTTTTGTGTATGGGTCCGGTTTATTCTGTTGCTTTCCATTTGGTTCTTCGACCTTCGAATTGATTTTGGGGTTTAAATTCTATTCGTTCCGATCAGTTCGTAGCT
>NW_025857064.1:0-5263 GCF_002878395.1 Capsicum annuum
AAAGGACACACATGTTAACACAACGATCTGCTCAAATAAAGATTTTATTAATATAATAAATAGTCTTTACATGAGATGATGAAAATATAATACTATAATACAACCTACATGATTAATAGTATATCCTAACACATCCGACCCTTAGAGATTAATGTAGCTTCATTGGAGGTCATCAACATGTTAGACAATGGTCGCTTACCTTAGCATAGTTTAATTCTTGACTCTCCCTTGATGGAAAAGCTAGGAATGCTGGAGCTTTCAATACATGTGTACAAGACGCAAAACAAGGTCGCGAACCAGCTAGCTAGAGAATAAGAGCAAGTATTCTAGTTTTTGGGGACCCTTACTGTTTTAATAGTTCCTCCCATGCTTGTGCTAGAAGCTGTCAATTATGCAAAATTGAAGGAACTACTTTCACTAAAAAAAAATTTCAAACTGTAGTTGTAATATTATCGGCCCTTAAGTGGCACCTGGGTGGGCATGGTACGGTACGATATGGTATTTTAAACTTCAGTATGATAACTTCGGTTTTAGGTATTTAAAAGAACAATATCATTACCATACCAAATCACGATTGAATAGTTCGAGATGCAAACTCTGAACAACAGTACCTAAACTTAAGCGTAGTACTCTTAAATAATAAGCTTCCCAAAAAATTTATTTTTGAATAAAAGCTACTTGTGTGTTCAATTGACTAATGAATGATATATAAATATATTTAATAATCTCAAATATAATATATATATATATATATATATATATATATGGGTTTTATATGTTATTAAAAAATTTCGGTGTGGTATACAGTATTTCGATATTTATTGCATAAATACCAATTATCAAAATAATTTAAAATTCCTACCAAATACCATAACATTCATACCGTGGTATAAAAAATTTCGATTTCGGTCTGGTATTCGGTATATACCATACCATACCCACCCCTACAACTGACAATGCCCCTCAGGCACATGTACTTTAAGGGATCTTTGGTGTGATGTATAAGAAATAAATAGTCCCAAAATAAAGTGAAGGAAATATTTGTTGTGAGGTATTCGTTAATATCGAAATTATTTATCCCACCATTTACACCATAGTGATGGAATAAGTTATCTCTTATAAATGATGAAATAACTAATTTTGAGATTAATTATCTCGAAATAACTCTTTCTCAACTAAATAATTCCTAATTTTGTTATTTATATATAGTACTTAATATTACAAAAAAAAAAAATGTATATATATCAACGTATACTTGCTCTCCGAAGTATTAGTTGTAGAGAGTAAAGTGACGTGTGAATTCGCACAAATACAAAGTGGCAAAGTAGTGTGTATTGGCTGAAATACCCTTTGTAGCTTACAAGGGGTTTACTTATTCATTAGAAGAAAATAAAATTAATACAGATATTTGATTTCTATGTGATACTAATTTTATTTTATACAAGATATAAGGAAGCCTTGGAGAGTGGAGTAAACAAGCAGAGGCGAAGTCAAGATTTAAAATTTATGAGTTTTGAAGTTCAAATTTAACAAGCCAACGATAGTGACGACGAATGTAAATCATTGTTTGAAGAAACCAAAAGGTTTTTTTTTTTGGGTAAACACGTTTTTTCTTTTTTTTCTTTAATTATTAGTTTATGTTTCTGTTTTATTTTAATAAAAAAAAAAGTGTATAAATTTTGGAAAAGCAAATAAAAATAGTTAAAAAAAATGCAGTTGGTGACATGGTGTTTAAACACTAAAGAGCAAAAAGACAAAAATACTTGCGTTTAGTGGGGTTCAAACCCCCATCTCAAGGACGTAGGGCTTTTACATGTAGCGCACCTACCACTTGACCAATAGGGTGTCTTTGTATGTTGGTTCAGACATATATAATTATATAAATTTTTCGAATATTTTAATTACAAGTATAGGGTCTACGCAAAAGTTAGTGGGTTGGGCCGAACCCCCATAAAGCACTGTAGCTCCGTTCCTTTAAACAAGTAATGTTGTTTTCATGTAATCAGAAGATCATGAGTTCAAGTCGTGGAAAGAGCATCTAATAAGTATATCAGGTAGGACTGCGTATAATTAACACTTATGATTCAATCATTCCTCGAACCTCGCGCATAATATAAACTTTATGCACCACATTTTGAGCCAGGATCAAATTCTTCTTTTGACGTTCTTTATTACTTCTTCATTTCATGTTTAGGATTTAATTTTGCAAGCGGTTCAGTACAAACGAAGAAATTTCGAACAAAAGGGTTGGAACTTGTTGTATAGAAAGGAGAGAAAAACAAATTAATGTCAAGAACTCCGTCAATGTGTTGTTCATCGATAGACAAAACTCTTTCTCTTTATCATCTCATACCAGATGCAATATCCTATTTCCTTCCTGTGAACCACGGGAGCACCTAGCACCCAGAGGAGCAAACCTCATTCCACTTCTTCCTCAAAAAATACAAGTCTGTGTGAAGAAAAAGACTGAATCACCTGGCTGTTCACCAAGGAAAAGCATAGGTTGAAAGGTGGGAACCTAAGGTCTTCACAAAACCTCATTAACACAAAACAAGTTGATTTTTACATTCTTGTGTGGTTATTCCTTTCATTCGTTCATGATCTCGTCTCCCAACAATTTAAGAAGGAGAAAACCATTCCTACGGGTAAAAAAGTCTTATACGAAATAGAAAATAGAATAAATAAAGCATTAATAACTAATATCTACCTAAAGTAATATGTAAATTTCCTAATATAAAAAATAAATAAATAAATATATATATACACATACATACATACACTCCTCCTTTTTTAAAAAAAAAAAAGACTTATTTTGCACGAAGTCTTAAAAAATAAAAAAAAATATTCTGTCTTGTGATATTAAATGAAAGTTATGTCAAATATATTAAAATATTTTATGACATTAAATATTAGTATATGACACATGAAAAGTTGAAAATAAAATTATTTTTTAAAAAAAAAAAAAACAAGACTAAAATAAATTAAATAGGTGAACTCGGAAGTATATTAATAATAATAATAATAATAATGTTATTACTCTCTCTATCCCAAATTACCCGTCCTAAATTAAGATGACACATTGATTAAGAAAAATAATTAATAACATGCGTAATTTACCATAATATCCTATTAAATGATGTTTATAATTTAATTTGAAGAAAAAGTAATCAATGTAAATGCTAATAAAATATGAAAGATATTTTTGTCTTATCTTGATTAATGAAAAAAAAAGATAAGTAAGTAAATTTGGGACGGATAATTTAGAACGGAGGGAGTAATGGCCATAGGTACATAACTTTAACCTGCTAATAAATAAATAAGGAAAATTTTCAAAACTAGCAACTATAGAGCCTTAATTATAACTTTTCTAGCAACAGTTTTAAAATTACAAAAAATAGCAATATGTATTTTGTATTTTAGTAAACTGTTGCTAGTTAAATACATATACAACTCAATATTCTGTTCCTAAAATAACGCTAATCAATTTGAGTTTTTTATTTTTGAAAAACGGTTCCCTGATTTATGGAACAATTAAATGGTAGATTTCCTTACCATTTAAAACTCTTTTTTTTTATTTTTCATTAAACCTTAAACTACAACAAGTAATTCAAATTCAAAAAACATTTTTCATAATCAGAAAATCAAAATCTAATCTAAAAATACAGATTCAAATTCAAAATTTTTTTATTTAACGTTTTTTTTCTGATCGGCTAGCATTGTAAAGCACATTTTAACTGTGCAATAACAGGTATGGATCAACAAAGTTTATACTATTTGTGATTTCATTATAATTATAGTCAAATTTTTTTTGAAGAAATTGTATCAAAATGTGTAATTATTCGCGGGATTGAAATTAATGATATAGTATATCAATTTTATCAGAATTCGCTTGGGAGTTTTGTATTAACGAATGTGTTGTTATGTATACTACGTATAAGATATTTATATTGATTTTTACTGTTTTGTAGTTTTGTACAGATTGAAGATGGGAAGCATTACAGTTCTTGTTAAACACTCAGGTAGATGGAATTATGAGCAACAATATGAAGAGTACGTCAGTGATGCGATATTGTTGAGCGTAAACGCTACATATGAACAACTGTACACGGTAGTTTCTTCTCATATTGATGTTGATTTGACGTGCAAATGCATTGAAATCGAATATCAATTAACAGATAATGCAGTAAAAATATGTATACGTAATGATATGGATTTGAAGGTCTATATTATGCAGAAAAAAGAGTTGAAGGATTTGAGTAATTTGCCTTTGTATATAAGTGTTTCTGACAGGGATAATTTCAGCGCATTAGTAAGTTCATCATTATGTAATTCGAAAAGTGTTAGAATAACTGTCAATGCGAGTAACATGGTAAATACAAGTACTAAAAGAGCTTTAATAGTAACTCCTTCAGAAGAATGTTTGGATGTATTTGAAATGGATAAAACGAGAGTTATTATCTCCGACCCACATCACAAACATATTGAGGTTGAACAACTTTATGTCTCAAAAAGAGTACTAAAATATGTTATGAAGGACTATGCAATTCGGGAGAAGTTTCAAACACTAACTGTAAGATCAAGTAAAACGTGGTAAGTGTATTATCCATTTTGTTATTTATTGTTTTCAGTTGGTTGATTGTATTTGAGTATATGTATTTTTTTTATTTGCAGTTATATATTGTTGTGCAGATTTGGTAATTGTGCTTTTTATTTCGTGCATCTGGTATTGGTGAATCTGGAATGTTTGAGGTGAGAGAATTTTTACCAGAGCATACTTGTCCGATCAAGGATAAAATTTATCCTAAATTGCATGCTACTAGTAAGTTCATTGGTGGTATAGTCAAATAAGAGTTTAAATGCCACAAACGAAAATACAGTCCATCTGAAATCAAAACTGACATGAAGGAAGACATGGGTATGGATTTAATATATATTATGTGTTGGCGAGCCAACGAATAAGCACTTGAAGAGTTAAGAGAAAAACCAGCGGCATCATACGGGAAACTACCTGCATACATGCATGTGTTAAACACTAGTTATCCTGGTTCTCATATAAGAATGAAAAACAATGAAGACAGTGAGTTTTTATATATATTTATAGCACTAACTGCTTTCATTCAAGGGTTCGAGCATTGCAGATCAGTCATAGTTGTTGATGCAAGTTATCTATGAGGACTGGTTACTGAAACTTTCGTAGCGGCATGTACCATGGATAAAGCTGGTAAGATATTTAATTATAAATGTATTTGACTTTAAATATGTT
>NW_025857065.1:0-6797 GCF_002878395.1 Capsicum annuum
GCTACCTGTAAAGCTGAAATACTGAGGTGACCAAAAAATTAGAATAAGTAGTTAGCCATTTTCTTTGGTACTTCATCTTCCTAAGTTTTTGATGGTTGGTTCCACCTTTTGGACAATCATGTATGGAATAAGAATCTAAAAAGCTTATCTTTTCCGTAAAAAAAAATTCACAAAAATAAGAATGATACTTCCTGCAATTAGGCAACATAAAGAAAATTAAAAAACTAAATATAAATTATATTATACCTCAATTATGTCAATCAGAACGTTCTCCTAATCAACATAGAGCAACGAGTGAAAACACATCATTGGTTAATCGTACTAAAGGTCTTAGAAATTTTAAAATATACATATGATTCTTTCATCAATGAACCAACATGTGTACCGACTAATACTCCAGTTTGTGTACTACTTTTGAACTATTACGCACCATTCTCATCTCCTTCACATTCTCTACAAATTTTGTTTTGTTGTAGGCTCCATTTCCTTTATTTTCTCTAACTTTTTCTTCCAAGATATGGAGTGTCTAATCTATGTTCTTTACACTCTCCTCCTCTTCTTGTAAATTTCATCTATTTTTGAATAAATTTTTAAACTTTTTCCTTCACTTTTTTAGTAACAGATCGATACGTTTTGTTATATGGTTGTTATTTGTTCTCCACTCTTTTGAAGTTATCTTTTTTTAATGATGGCATCTTATGGTGTCTCTTTGTTCTATAGGATTTTTTTCCCCTTCTGATTCTCTTTTCTTTCTTATCAATTTTTCCTTTAGATTTCTAAATAAGGGTAATATCAATTTCTTAGTGTAATACCCCATATATTTCTAAGCTAGAAAATGAACCGCTGTTCCTACACATGAAACCTCTTATCCAGTGATTAATATTGGATTACATGAATTAGGATGATTATCCTAGTGATAATAGAGCTTATGATGTGTTAAGCATGTTCACAAGAGTCACTTAGAGTAAGCCAAGCTAAGAACTTTTGAATCCACCAAGTTTTTATGTGTGATTTCACATGGGTCATCTTTCAATGAGAATAAATTGGTTTATAGGTGGCATTTTGGCAGATTTATACCCTCCAAATTGTATAGAATTGAATAAGTTTTCCGTCGATAATAAATTCTCCTAAAACAGACACCCGGTGAAGAAGTTATGGCGATTTAAAGTTTCAGTAGCATCATTTCAGTCAGTAGCACATCACGCCGTAAGCCAAAATGACGTTTGTCAATTTCCAGTGTCTCTCTGCATTTCCACCGCATCGCAGCGAGTTTTCAGGTCACAAATGTGAGGCAACGCGATATATCCACATCGCGTGGGGGGCCCAAATCTGGTGATTTTCACAGAAATTAAATGACATTGAGAACTATGCTTAGTGTGAAATCCCCTACTTATGATATGGTGAATTGTGGACTCTATTTTATGATCAAGTCAGTTATATATGTCAGTTTCCTTCCATAGAGTACTGGAGGTACTAGTACCTGAAAAATATAGTTGTGTTCCTAGAGCCATGTCACATCATCATAATAATCTCAGTCAATCCATGATCTATACAACTTAGTCAGTCATGTGACACAGGAAATCTCAGAAATCTCAGGATCTTAATAAATTCTCAGATAGTAGTACTATTCCATCAGTCAATGGAAGTTAGTTACTCAGTCTATGTACATCCAATTAAATCATGTTCAGTCTCTTCAGATGGGAGTAGAAGTTAGCACCGAGTGTACCCAAGTATTGGAACTCACCTGCCAGTTTAGGGTGTGATTCTTAGTAGTTATCCTTGTGTTCCAGAACTACGTGGCCAGCATAGGTTGATACATGTTAACCTACTAGATTAGGGTTTATTAGGTGGCTTAACCTTTCAGTTTAGGGTTTCCACCATTCTCATTCGAGTACCTGCTAGCTAAGGGTCACTCACAGCTGTCCTTACCAGTGGCACGGTATTGACACCCTTCCAGTCGGGGCAGAGATTGGACCCCAACCTAGCTATATACGTTATTGGGGTTTGTCGGTTAAGAAACTACCTCCCATAGTTTCATTCCCAGTCTCAGTAAAAGAACTCAAATAGTTTTTCAGATTTCAGTAACTAGGACTATCAGTTACAGTCAATTCAGTTATAGTACGGAACTTAGGTTGTTCCATCAGATTCAAGACTGTTAGACACAGTCATCCATGTTATCAAAATTTTGGTATTAGTCATGTAAGATAACGATAAACCATGTATTAGCGTACAAATTCAGATATTATGTATTCACGATTTTAGTTACTATGTATGCATGTTTGTACTCTTACGTTTATATCAGTCAATCAGTTAGCATTGTTCATGCATGTAAACCCTTTTGCATATAGCCTACCTCACTCTATACTCAGTACTCCCAGTCATACTAACACATTTGCACTATGGTGCTTTCTTTCATATTACACCATAGGTTCAGAGATATGAGTTCCAGATCAGCAGTAGCATTCCGGTCGCAGTGTTGCAGTGATTCTTCATCCATTCGAGGATGATATTCTTTTATTTCATTCATTATTTCAGTTCAGTTTTGCTAGAAGAAGTTAGTTGGAGACATGTTCCTTCAACTCCTTATTTTAGACATTATTTAGAGGCTTTCAGATTAAGTTCAGATTTTAGATTCAGCTTTTAGTTGTTTTGGGTTTTTATTACCCTATATAGACGTTAGTATTTATTAGATATTCTATTCAGTTGAACCTTATGGACAATTGTTCATGTTTTCTGAATTCTACAAGTATATTAGGTAGTGTACAAGTATAGATATCAGTCATGGGTTAGCTTGTGGTCCCTTGGGGTCATGAGCACCGTGTAGCATTTCAGGTACCAGATTTGGGGTGTTAAAAATATGGTATCAAAGCCTAAGGTTCAATAGAGTCCTAGGAAGTCTGAAAGCTGCATCTAGTAGAGGCTTGTTCATGGATGATGCATGCCACATTTATGTGCAAGAGGCTATGAGATGTTTAAAAACATATTTTCTTCTTTCAGTATTCATGTCGTGCCTATGAGCATAATCACAAGTCAGTCTCTCAGTCTAATCCGCTTTTTCTCTTTATTTTAGAACATGCCTCCTAAGAGAAGAAACTAGTCAGCCCCTTAGCCCAAAGAACCTTTGGGTGATCATGTTTCTAATGCGGAGTTCAGGACTACATTGACCACTCTTTCCCAATCATTCGCTGCTCATAATGAACGGCCAACAGTTATTCCGGCTAACCTAGTGGCCAACTAAGCTGCAGCGAGGATTCAGGACTTCACCCGACTAAATACTCCAACCTTTCTCAGGTCTAAGGTAGATGAAGACTCTCAGGAATTCTTGGATCAAGGTTAAAAAGTGACAGATGCCTTGGGGGTGACTACTATTAAGAGTACTGAGCTAGTTTCATACCAGTTGCAGGATGTGGCTCATGCTTGGTTCAACTAGTGGAAGTTCGAAAGATCAGATGATGTAGGTCCTATAGAGTGGGAGGAGTTTGTCACTGCATTCTTAGACAGATTCTTTCCCTAAGAGCTTAGAGAAGACAAGGTGCTAGAGTTCATCAACCTCAGGAAGGGAAATATGACAGTGAAAGAGTATTCTTTCAAGTTTACTCAATTAGCCAGGTATGTCCCTTATGTGGTTGCAGACAGTAGATCCAAGATGAGTAAGTTTGCTTTAGGGGTGAATAACAGTTAGCTAAATGATTGTAGATCCACCATGCTGAACAGTGACATGACCTTAGCCAGACTTATGACCCATGCTCAGCAAATAGAGGAGCAGAATATTAAGCAGAGGGAAAAACAGAATATAAGAGCAAAGATAGGTACTTTTAACTTGGCTCAGCCTAAATGAGAAAGAGAAAACCGTTCTCAGATTTATCCTAAGTCATCAGTTCCAGCTCCCTCTCTAGACAGTGCTCCAGTTCCTATGTTCAGAGAGGGTAACAAAGATAGAGCGCCAAGCTCTAAGACCTAGGGCAGTATTAGCATTGCCCGCCCCTATCCTCGATGCCAGACTTGCGGTAAGCACCATCAACGTATGTGTAGAGTAGGTAGTGGCATTTATTTTTGTTGTGGCAAGCAAGGCCATAGAGTTAGAGACTTTCCGTAGCTAAGTACTCATGGTTAACATAATTGCTTATTAGCTCAGTTCGATCACCCAAATCAGCAGGGTGCCACTTCCAGTAATACTAGCTGGCAATGCCCAAATCAACTCTATTCTCTTCAGACTCGACAAGATTAGAAAAGCTCTCTTGATATAGTTACTGGGGCATTACAGATCTTTCATGTTAATGTTTACGCTTTGCTAGATCGAGGAGCTTCCTTGTCATTTGTTACTCCTTATAGAGCTGTTGATTTTGGAATCAGTACCGAAATTCTGGCCGAGCCTTTCTCAGTCTCTACCCAAGTGGGTAAAACCATCATAGCCTGGCAGGTATACAAGAACTACTCGGTTATGATTTTTCAGAAAGTCAGTTTAGCAGACTTAGTCGAATTAGAGATGACTGATTTTAATGTCATTCATGTCATGGATTAGATTCATTCCTGCTATGCCACAGTTGACTATAGAAATAGAATAGTTCAGTTTCAATTCCCGAATAAACCCATCCTAGAGTGGAAGGGTAGCGTATCTGCTTTCAGGGGTCAACTTGTTTCCTACCTTCGGGAAAGGAAATTATTATCTCAGAGATGTGTTTATCATCTAGTTCATGCTAGAGATTTCAGTTCTGAGGCTCTAAGTCTCGAATCAATCCCAGTAGTGAATGAATATTCAGATGTCTTTACTGAAGATCTTCTTGGAATTCCTCTCGAAAGGGAAATAGACTTTGGTATTGATCTTCTTTCAGATACTAAGCCTATCTTTATTCTACCATATAGAATAGCACCAGCAGAACTCAAGGAACTGAAAGAACAGTTGAAGGATCTCTTAAATAAGGGATTCATTAGACCCAACATTTCCCCATGGGGCACACCAATTTTATTCATGCGCAAGAAAGACGGTTCACTCAGAATGTGCATTGATTACTATCAGCTCAATATGGTTATGGTCAAGAACAAGTATCCTCTTCCCAAAATCAATGACTTGTTTGACCAACTTTAGGGTGCCAATTATTTCTCTAAGATAGACCTCAGATCTGTCTATCATCAGATCAGAGTTAGAGAATGTGACATCCTAAAGACAACTTTTTGTGCACGGTATGGTCACTTTGAATTTTTAGTTATGTCCTTTGGTCTTACCTATGCCCTAGCCGCTTTCATGGACTTGATGAACCGCGTGTTCAATTAGTACTTGGATATGTTTGTCATCGTCTTCATAGATGATATCCTGGTCTATTCCTATAGAGAGCGTTATTATTCAGACCATCTCAGAATTGTTCTTCAGACTCTCAGAGATCACCAGCTATATGCCAAATTCAGTAAGTCCAAGTTTTGGCTAAGATCAATAGCATTCCTTGGCAATATTATTTCTGCTGATGGCATTAGAGTAGATTCTCAAAAGATCGAAGCAGTAAGAAACTGGACTTGACCTATTTCTCCATCAGATATCAGGAGTTTCTTGGGTTTGGCTGGATATTACAGACGGTTTATTAAAGGATTTTCATCCATTGCATCCCATATGTCTAGATTGACGCAGAAGAAAGTCAAGTTCCAGTGGTCAGATCCTTGCGAGAAAGGTTTTCAGGAATTGAAGACTCTACTCACCTCAGCTCCAGTCTTAGCTCTTCCAGATGATTCATATGGGTTTGCTGTTTATTGTGATACATCTAGAGTGGGTTTAGGTTATGTCCTCATGCAACATGGTAAGGTCATAGCCTACGCCTCCAGACAGCTTAAAACCCATGAGAGTAATTATCCTACTCATGATCTTGAATTAGCAGCTGTAATATTTGCCTTTAAGATTTGGAGGCATTATTTGTAAGGTGTTCATGTAGACGTCTTCACAGATCATAAGATCCTTCGGTATGTTTTTTACCAGAAAGATCTCAATCTTCGTCAGAGAAGGTGGTTAGAGCTCTTAAAAGATTATGACATGAGTGTCGTCTATCATCTGGGCTAGGCCAACATAGTGGCCAACACTCTCAGTAGACTACCCATGGATAGTATTTCTTATGTTGATGATAGTAAGAAAAAGGTAGTCTAGGAAGTCCACTAGTTTGCCAGACTAGGTATTCTCTTAGTTGACTCTTCAGAGGGTGGTGTATATGTCAGAGTCGTTCAGAATCATCTCTATTTTTTGAGGTGAAACAAAGTCAAGATAAGGATCCTAGCCTTGTCAAGATAAAAGAGTCATTTTAGAATCAGAAAGTAAAGGTTTTCTCCCAAGGAGGAGATGGTATCATTTGTTGTTAGGGTCATCTCTGTATTCTAGGTGTAGATGATTTAAAGCAGTGAATTCTTGCAGAAGCGCATGGTGCGAGATACTCTATTCATTTAGGGGCCACTAAGATGTACCATGACCTATGGGAGATTTATTGGTGGAGTGGGATAAAGAAAGATGTTGCAAAATTTTTGGCTAAGTGCCCTACATATTAGCAGGTCAATATAGAGCATCAGAAACCTAGTGGTTCCATACAACAGTTCACCATTCCTACTTAGAAGTGGGAAGAAGTGAACATGGACTTCTTGATGGGTTTTCATAGAACTCATCATCAGCATGATTCAGTTTGGGTCATTGTAGATAGAATGACCAAGTTAGCCCATTTCTTTCCAGTCCATGCGTCTTATTCCGCCGAGGATTACGACAAACTCTATATCAGGGAGTTTGTCAGATTACATGGTGTTCTATTATCTATCATCTCAGAGAGGTAGAC
>NW_025857066.1:0-4321 GCF_002878395.1 Capsicum annuum
TTCCTCTTTTATGATTTGCTAACTTGTGGTATTCTTTTTCAAAAATAAATTAGATTTATATCAAAAAAGTAATACATTTGTAGCAAATTAAATTACATGTCTATTGATTTATGTGTGTGTATATGTGATTTTATGTTGGATATATTTGTTTTGTATACAAATCTATAATCAGTATATTGTTCAGATGTCCTACCCTCAGTTTTCATGTGTTGATATCTATCTGATGTGGCCTTTATGTTTTTTATGTCTTCATTGCATGGTGTGACATCTATGGCATGCTACATTATCTGATGATATCATATTCCTATCTGTCCTTGTTCCAGATCACGTTGGAACGGGTGTTAAGAGTGATCAATATAGGTTTTTTAATTTGTTGTGGCATAATATTTTGGTGAGTGTAACAGTTGGTAGCATCTAATTAGACCGGCTCGGTGCTAGGTGGAGCATGGGAGTGTGAGGAACCAAAATTAATTTGGATTAGGAAGCAACTAAACCACACTACACTCTGCCTGCTTGTAGTGTCATGGGAATAGACTAGCAGGATGTGCTTTTAAACATTTTTCTTTGGATGAGTTTTGAAATTTTTGGAATAGCGGAAGGGCATGTTTGGATGCCCAAAACAGTAGCCCAACGCAATAGCAGGGCGCCGCCCAGGGTTCAGCACCACAATAAGCAGGGTGCCGCCCTAGGTTCCCCGGGGTCCAGGCAGGGCGCCGCCCTGGTAACTCCAATGGGGGTCCAGTTTTCAACATTCTAGCTCCAAAATTTCAAGGGAAAAAGGGTCAATTTCCTCACCCTATATAAGCCCAAAAACACGAGATTTGGTCATAATTCAGCAACATATACTAAATTTTTCTCAAAATCCCTCAAGAACAAGCCCTAGGGTTTTCATAGAAGGTTCAATTTCTAGGGGATTCACCGTCAATTTTCAAGAATCTCTCCGTCAATCTTCGTGGAATCACGAACTAAGATATGCGTAGTGTTGATTTATGGATTCCTTTCTTCCATAAAGCTCAAGAACCCTATTCTAAATTGTATATCATGATGTTTATGTTGAGAATTGATTATGTTCATGGAATTGTTGTTGTATGATTCCCAAGTTGGAATCTTTATGTGTATTTCGTGAAACTACATTAGCATACAAGTTGAAATCCATGAATTGAGTTGTTTATAATGTGAAATTTGATGATTTCACCTATGCCTTAAGTTGTGCATGTAAGGTGTTTGATAAAATGTTTAAGAGAATAGAAATCATGCGTTATGACTAAACTGTGCCCCAAATGACGTATGCATGCCTTACCCTTACGTTCAAATGACTTCTATGATATTGTTGTGCACTATGGATGGTTGAAGGAATACTTATGGGACTAATTGATGAAATTATGATATGTTGATGTGTGTTCCCAATCATGTACAAGATTATGGTAACCATGTACTTCATCAAATCCCAACTTATTGTATTGTGTATTGTTGACGTTGATCATGTATTCAAGAATGTCATGCCTTGTAAGTTTCCTCTATCGAGTCCTGGGGGTACTTGTACCCAAAAAATATATTTGTGTGCCTACAGCCAGTGTCATGTTTTTAAGATACTCTCAGTCAAGTCATGATCCATAGAACTTAGTCAGTCATGTGACTCAGTAATCTCAGTACTCAGAAATCTCAGTAATTCTAGTAAACTCAGTAATCTCAGTAACTTCAGTATTCCCAGTAATCTCAGTAACTTCAGTACTCTCAGTCAATCCTCAGATCTCAGTAATATTTCCGTCAATCAACGGAACTTAGTGAACTTAGTTCAGCTCAGCTAAACAGTACTATCAGTATCAGTTCAGTTCAGTCAATCGTGTTCAGTGTCTATTCAGTTGGGAGTAGGATTCAGCACCGAGTAAACCCAAGGATGGGGACTCACTTGTTAGTCAGTAGAGGGTGTGATCCTTAGTAGCAATCCTTGCGTTCCAGAACTACGTAGCCAGCGTAGGTCGAGTTGTACCCTACGAGTTTAGGGATTATACATCTCATTTGAGTTTTCCTTACAGGAGGGGTTGACGGAAGAACTCCCTGTCAGAGAGGGTTTACTCACAGCTTGTCTTTACCCGTGGCATGGTATTGACACCCTTCCAGCTAGGATTGCAGGTTGGACCTCACCAGTTCAGTTCTGAGGCATGTCGGTTAGATGATTACCTCCCACAGTCTCAATTTCAGTCTCAATCTCAGTAAAAGAACTCAGATAGTTCTTCAGATTCAGGACTGTCAAATACAGTCACTTAGATCAGTACGAAACTTAGCTAGTTCCAAAAAGAATCAGGACTGTCAGATAGAGTCACTTGATTTTCAGTATATCAGTAATACGAAACTCATGTTATATATCTGTATTCAGATACACGACTGTCAGATATAGTCAACCAGACCAGTTCTTCATAATCAGAACTGTTAGAAACAGTTATTCTTTTATCAGTAGCATAGTATCAGTCCCTCAATATCTAGTAATACAGTATCAGTTCCTCACTTATCAGTGACTCAGATATCAATATCAGTAGACTCAGTTATTCAGTATCCTAGTATTCATAAACTCAGATATCAGTAAATTTATGTTATCGATAGACTCAGTAGTCAGAACTTAGTATTCAGTCCTATCACGATCTCAGTTACAGTTACGTATTCATGCATGTATTCTCACTTTCATGTCATTCAGTTAGTTAGTATTGTTCATGCATATGAACCCTTTGCATTCATCCTACCTCACTTGCATACCAGTATATTCAATCGTACTGACGCATTTGCGCTATGGTGTTTTACTTTACGCCATAGGTTCAGAAGCACGAGATCCAGAGCGTCAGTAGCATTCCAGATTTCAGCAGTCAGAGTTAGCAGTGAGTCCTCATCATTCAAGGATGTTATTATTTGATTATTTCAGTACTTAGTTATTACAGTAGACGGAGTTAGTTGGGGACATGTCCCATTAACTCCTTATTCAGATAGTTTAGAGACTTTCAGACTAGATGTCAGACTAGATATTCAGACTTCAGTGTTTTCAGTATTTGTGTCCAATTTTGGTATCATTTTACCATATTTTCAGTGATGTATCAATATTGAACCTTATGGCCTTTCAGTTCATGTTTCCGCATATCTTTACAGTATATTATGCAGTGTTCTGGTACAGATATCAGTCATGGGTTAGCTTGTGGTCCTTCAGGGTCATGAGCACCGTGTAGCATTCCGAGTACCAGATTCGGGGCGTTACACTCTTCCTTACTCCATACTTTTCTAGTTGTTTCACTCACATCTTTTTGCAGTGTCATCCTATTTCCTATCGCTGTCACCTTCTACATAACATGGTGTTTTATTCATTTCGTGGATGGCTTTTCTCTCCAATCTATGCTCAACTTGGAATTGATGTTTTTGGTAAGCATTTGTCCCTTTTCCATGAAAAACAACTAACTTTATTCCTATGTTATTAATAGCAGTGTCTCATTTCATGGTGTCTTTAATTAATGGACATAGAATGCATTGTCACACTAAAGAAGAAAGCTTTCCAGATGAATTAGCAAATAGTTTATGGCACCATATATAGATGGAAGCCATATTAGGTTAAGGGTCTTTTCTTGTGATATATTAGCAGCTCATGTTGGTAATACTCTTCATCGGAGACAGTGGCGGCGCCAGAAATTCAGTGAAGGATGTGCAAATTTTGTTCTCAGCTATGTTAAGAGTGCGCTAAATTAAATATACACACATTATGATTACCATTTAACCTCTATTCACCACATAATTTTCAGATGAAGGGTGTGCATCTGACCGGAGATGACCTCCTTGTCTAGGATTTATGACTTCAATCACTTTCATTTTTCTGGTTGGGGTGGTTGGGGACTTCGGTTTTGGGTTCATCAAAAGAATGCCATTTGTTCGGCCTATCTATAATGCTTCAAAGCAAATTAGTTCTGCTGTATCTCCAGGTATGCTCTATGGAGTTTCAGTTCCATACTATTTCATGAAAGAGCAGTCAGTTGATAGTGATGGTTGATAAATAGCCTCCTACTGCACATGTCCACCACATGGTATGCCAAACTATTAATCTAGAAAATCATCATAAACTAGGAAAGCATATAGAAGTAAAAACAACCCTTTTTAGCAACCAAACTCACGTGAAAATGTCTGCCACTTTTTGGACTTGAAATTCAGCCATTTATTGCTGCCCTTTGGGCTTGATTCGAATCTGTTTTTGGGATAATTTTTAGCTCCTTCATTGGGCATTCTTAGCTCCCGTTGTGGGCCCCCCTATTGGGCTTCATGGACCCCAATCTTCTTCTCCATTGGACGTGGA
>NW_025857067.1:0-4356 GCF_002878395.1 Capsicum annuum
CACCACTATCTTAACATTAAGGAGAGGTCACTGAAAGGTTAGAAGATAAGTACCTGAAGCATGAAAGAATACTACGCATAACTTTGACACTTAAATAAGGCCTAAGGGATAGAGTACCATCTACATGAATTCATTATAGAGATCTAAACAGGATACATACATGACATAATCTAAATTTTTTTGATCATTAAGTGTGTATCATGAGTACCTGCGCTGAACATTCTGTAATGCATGAGTACATGAGTCATGAGCTACATGAGTTTATAAATGCATGGAATATGATTTGTATTGCTGAGTGAACTGGTACTCCTTATACTAGGAACTAGAAACGTACATCATTAAATGGAAAGTGCATGAATATGAGCTATGATCATGGAGGTGACATATAACGCATGAGTAGATGTATTGATCACTGAAGTACTAAAATTTGCATTGAGATAAGAATGGGTCAGGCATCTTCCTCCCCTACTGATGTTCTAGAGTACACTGGCATCACTATTAGAATCTGAGAGCCTAATTTGGTTGCTTATTCTATCATCTCCCTCTTAGCTTTAAGCCATCATTCCAAGTTTGTTGACCCATTTAATAAAATCTAAATTGATCTACAAAAACTTTACTCTAGAGTCCGAGATATAACAATACACATAGATACAAACTCATCCCGAAACACTACACCTAAAAATGTAAAATCCACTACTAATACTTCTTTCTGATATATAAATCTTAACTTTTTATAGACCTAATAGTCATCGTATGATAACTTAAGCACTGACTAACTTAAAATTTTCAGGAGTATCACCATACCCCGAGTTCACACCATCTAGAATTTGAACACTTCCACGTATTAGCTGAATCATCCAAGATTCAAACTTAAATTCTAAAATTTAACATGGATATCCCAAAACTTTAGTAAACCTTACTAACTTCCTTCATAGACTAATAATATCACATCTCTAAACTTATATTTTCCCTTAAACCATGAGAATTACCATTACACCAAAATACCCAACATAACTACCAATAACCCATAACTTAGCTCGGAAGAACATAATATACTACACTACTAGCCTAATTCAAACTTAGCAAATGAAGGGTACAATCTGAACACACACATACCATCATGATTAATTTTAAATCAATAAACTTAAATTCTTTCATGCACTATTTCAAGCCTATTGTTTCACCCTTCATACAACTATCCACATGGATATATAATCTACTAAATCCAGATTAAAACTATCCCCACTTTACTATTGCTAAATTTCTGGGTTCATGTTTCTAACTCTACATCATATGTTGTCATAGGATTCTAAGAAGGGATATGAGAGCACATATGACTTTGGCTCAATGCATCATTTTTCGTGATCATAAATGAAATCTTTCATTCTCTAGATCATAAAGGAACTGGTGGGATACTTTTGAGCCTGCATGCAATCACATAACAATCTGCGGGGACTGTCTGAGAAATCACTATTTGTAGACATTTGAGCATGACTTTTCTATTACCTCAAAACTAAGGCAGAGTTGGCATTAATTGAGCATGATGAGAATCTATATTTATTTCTTATAGAACCTTTCTACAGCACGGTCTGAGGCATAAAAGAAGGGAAATATTTCTTAAATGTCATGCAGCCTCTCGAAGAAAAGTACAGACATCTTCATACCATTCCATAAGACTCTACTTGACATTGCTTCATAGACACCCTAGGACACTTAAACCTTCTGCTCTAATACCAATTTGGTCACGATCCAAGACTAACCTCTAGTCGTAACATGGTTCTTGGAACCATAAGTGATCCCAAACTAACCCATGAACTCACATACTACTTGAGTAACTCATTTAAATAATATTAAAACTAAATTTGTTAAGTGAAAATATGATTAGAATGAAATCTGAATAATTATAATACCGATAAAGCTTACATCATGATAAAACCGAAGAAAGAAACGTGAATTATATGTAATGACTATGACTAACTATCTATGAAACCTCTACTATACTGACTATAGAAAGCTGGGACATGCCTCCAAATATCACTAATTAATTCATATGTATAATAATAAGATAGAGCATAAACGATAACTAATTGGAGTCCCCAAAACAAGAAAACTCTTCTCCTACTGGTTGGAAATTGCACACTATCTAATGATAATGTGTGGGTTATAACTAGTACCTACATTATGAAACAATGTAGTACAAAGACATATATATGGATCAGTACTTTAGAATTCACTGAGTAAGTAGGGGTGATTGCAATAAGTAAAGCCAATTTCATACATCATCTTAAAACTTGCATGCCAAGTGCAAGTAGACTCACCAAGCGATAGAAATAAACTAAAAGATAAGTATCCTGAAACATGAGTAACAAACATAATCTGATAAGCTGGTTAAATACTACACTTAGTTTCTAAAATGTTTACTTTTGTATAATAAGTAGAACTGAAGCTAGGACGCGGTAAAACATGAATACTGTAAGTAAAACTCATGAAAAGCTTAGCATGCCATAAAGTTGAACCAAGGGTCATATATGGATACTAAGCATGAAAATCATGAACGTGTAAAACTGAGAATGTAGGACCAAGTATAGCATGTACTGATAGGATCTAAATAGTTGAATAATTGATATCTGAATAATTGAATAACTGATGTCTGAATGCTTTGTTATGCAAACTTTAAATAACACACTCTTAATATTGTACTGAGACTGTGGGAGGTATCATGTAACCTACATGCCCTAGTCTAAGGTAATTGGGGTCCAACCTGTAACCCTGGTTGGAAGGATGTCAGTACCGTGCTATAGGTACTAACATAGGCTGTGTGGATCCACTAAAGAGGTTTCCCGAAGAACTAGGTATTCACTTTCTACTTGTAGGTGCTCTCACGAGATATGCGTCAACCCTCAACCGGTAGGAAGACACCTTAAACCTGCACTAGCTATGTAGTTCTTGAACTCAGGGCTTGCTACTAAAGGCCACACCCTCTATTGGCAGGTTAGCCTCTATCCCTGTGTTCGCTGGATGCAAAATCCTACTCCCAACTAAACTAGCACTAGTACTGAACTGAACAAAGTTTAACTAAACATTATTTCTGATAATGCTTATAATGATCATAAATATCTGATTATAATGATAAGATTCATGTCTTAACTGACATATGACTTGAAAATCTGATATCATGTAAAACATATAGGTATCGGGTGTTCATAACCCTTTAGCAATGAATCATTATACTATATGATATTAAATCTTAAAATTCTAGTACAGAATCTTGTTCAAAGACCCAAAATATGAATATTTCACCAAATGAGTGAGAATCAAGAACTTCAACATAAGAATATGTTAAACATGATGAAACAACATGATTACATGACTAAATTCATAACTTGATATTGTAATATAAAATTCACTTGAACATGACATGGGAAATTATAGTTTAAAATATTAAATAACCTAACCTTTCATGAGATCATACGTGGACATGAAATTGAGTTCAATTACTAAGGAAAGACATGAATTTTACCCATCTTTAATATATAAAACTCCATACTAAAGCACAAACCCAGTTTAACCAAAGATAATATTTTGGGGCTCAATGGGTGAAAGGGACCCATTGATAAATATCCCACATACCTTAATTGAACGGATTCTTGAAGAAATCTTGAAATTGAAGATTGAATCATTGAATTATTGAAATAAGAAGCTTGGATTATTGTTCTTGGTAAGGGAGGGTTTCTACATGAAAATTTTTGTGGAATATGGCAAAATAATGCCCTTTTAGTGCTACTAATCGTGCTTTGGATGATTGGATTTAAGGGGAAAGGTCCAAATTACCTATTGTCGCATAGGAAGATGAAATTGTGGGGGAATAACCTCTGTGGCATGACCCTTAGTCCGGGGGAGAGACCAATGCGCCGTGTACCTTACTCTAGTGGAGAGACCAATGCATCGTGGCCTTATCACAAAGGCTTACTATTTCTAACAAAAATGATCATAACTTTTTGCTCGGGTATTGAATTAAGGAAAAAGGGGTATCGTTGGAAAGATAATTCAATTATCAATCATTTGTGGGTCTTGAGGAAAAAAGTTATGCCTATTTAAAAATTTATTTTCATTCAAAGTTGACCCTTGTAGAATCAAATACCAAAACTTGACCGAATCAAAGGCTCTTAGCTCAACTTTGCTCTAAGTGGTTTTTATGAACATTTTTCACCTCATAAGCACTTAACACACTAGGATAAAGGTCATGATACATGTATTTAGATATAAATTATGGGATTAGATTTTATAAACGTAGGAACGATAGTTCAATTTCTAGCTCAAAATTACAATGTGTTACACGCTACGGCAACACTAGTA
>NW_025857068.1:0-2569 GCF_002878395.1 Capsicum annuum
TCATTAGCACTGTTGCAAAGGGCACAAAGAAGTCTAAAGTTGTAACTAGTGATATTGGCTACACACCAAGACAAGGATTCAAATGGAAAGGGAAGTCGGCCATTACCAATAGCAAACTTGAAAAAATGAGAACTAGAAAGGTTATTGAAATGAGGTCTACAGCTGCTGCCAAAACTCAAGGCAAAAACATTTCAACTAGGAAGACTCATGTGCCATGAAAGTAGATCTTGCTGATATAATGTGTATAGTTTGGTGGAGATTGTTGATATTGTCACAAACAATTACTTTTTGTATGTTTTGTTGATGGTGATAGGCTTTTGTTCTTGTTTTGTAGCAATCAAACAATGTTTTGGGCAGTTTTTTTTGTTAGGTACCTTTAGGTATTAAGGTATGTTTTGTTAGGTACCAACAAAACAAGTTTTGTTGTTTAAATTGAAACAAGAGTATGAATGTGTGAAATGAAGTCCTCATTTTCTCTCATTATGGTTGCTTTGTTAGTTTATTCACTGCACTTTATGTTTTGAATGCTCACAAATGTTGTCAATATCATAATATATTAATACAAAATAGATTGCAAAGGTATTACACAATATATTGATAAAAAATAGATTGCGTTTTGTTAAGCAACTGCTATTCCGACAAGAGAAAAGACGAACACTTAGTGTTGCACAACCAATCAAAATTTCATCTTGTTAAGCAACTACTATTCCGACAAGAGAAAAGACGAACACTATTTTGTAGAACAAGAGAATGACTATTACAATTTTAATTGCACACAGCTATATTTACCATCCGTTCTCTTGATAATGCTAGTCCAAAATAGAAAAAACACTACGACAATCATGATGATGAGCTTCCAATTATTTTTTCTTCCTGATTTTTACCAAAAAATTCTGAGATATTTTAGTATTTTTATAAGAAAATTCATAAGTAATTTACATGCAAAATTCAAATTCCTAGGTAAATTACTTGAGATTTTGAAATTTGTAGGTAATAATTATCCACGAAAGGTTTTTTTTTATATAAGTAAATTTTTTACGAATTTTCATTTATAAAATCCACAGGAAAATACCCATATAATTCTTGTTTTTCTTGTAGTGAGAACACTTTCTAGTCCAAGGACATAAACAATCAACACTTACTAAATTTAAAGGATTTCAATCTATTAATGCACTTTACAACAGAAATTTCACCTAGATTAACTTTCTACCATCATCATGATCAATCTAATGCTATTCTAAGAATTTTAGAATCAAACGAGTGTTGATTGATGGAAGAACTTACCTTGAAGGAGGAAATCAATGAAAAACTGAGAAATCGCCTCTCCCCTGCCTTAGCCTAACCTTCAACGAGTTTACAGAGGAAAATATTATTTTAGGTCTAAAAATAATATTTAACTGGGGTAGCCCGCTATGGCGGCCAGCGCCCTCATCTTTCAGCATGGGCAGTCTTTAGTAAAATAGTCATAACTTTTTACTCCAATATCAAATTTATTAAACGATCACTGACATTGGAAAGAAGACTCAAAAATCTTTAATGTAATGGATATTGGGCCCCATAAATCTTATATTCTAGGAGGAATTCTCATTTGAAGTTGATCCTAGTTTAAACTTAGCTCGAAATTCAATCGATAAGGACACTTCTAACTTAACTTTATGCTAGGGGTATCTTATGATCTTAATTCATATCTAACACATTCATACTAAATTGATCTTATAACATTTATGACGGAATAAATTGTTACAATCTAGGTGATACCCTAATTTATGAAATAAAATTAGTACCCTATAGCTCATATTCACATTTTAGGCTAAAATTTTTGTATTTCATAATAGGAAACATGTTCTATTAAATAGATTTAAATTTTAAAATCCTCTCTTTCTTTCTATTGAGGTTTTTATATAATGAATTTTCCCAAATTTCTCAAATCTTTTCCCCAAAATCTGTCTATTATTATATACCTGAATACTCATGTGGCCTAGCTATAGTAATATGTTTCACTCTTCTAGTAATATTTTTAGTTTATTTATTCAAATTAATAAAATCTTATTTTAAATAGATCACTTTTATTTGCAAGTCTGTCTTTACTTATAAAATAGATAAGTTTGTACATGAAGTCTTATGGCTCATGCACGGAAGATTAAATTATCGGCTCTTATAAGTTAAAAAATTAAGTTCATATTCAAAAATGAAGTTGAACAAAAATTTTGATGATTTTAGCACGTGATTAAATATAATTTAATCGTAGGTATGAGAATGATCGAATTTCGACTTCTTGTATTAGTGCACATTGTGTGTATTGAAAGGACCAAGTAGAGATGATTGTTTATGTTCTGAATTTCTTATAAATAATTTCTCTAGATTATTAAACACATTTATATGTATAATCTTGATATAAATATTATGATCAATGTCATTTATTTACTGTCTTGATCTGTCAAAGGGTGAAACTCTTTTGTGGGTTAAAATGTTCTTGATATGTTGGATGATGACAAAAAATATTTGTGAAATAATAATTAGTTGATAGAATTCATGTATCGGTCTTGAGATTGGATGATCACTACTAAAA
>NW_025857069.1:0-2772 GCF_002878395.1 Capsicum annuum
ATCTTTTTCTCTTTTCTTAAGGGAATTTTGGTCATCTCCCACCCCATATATACCCATAAATACGGAATTAACCCATTTTCAACCAAAATAAACTCTTTTTTCCATTTTTTCAAGAACAAGAAAATGGTTTTCAATTGGGGATTTAATTTCAAGAATCTTTCCATCAATCTTCCAAGAATCACGAACTAAGGTATCGTGTGTTGATTTATGGATTCCTTTCATCCATAAATCTAAAAAGAAAATCATCTTCTAAATTATATATTATGATATTTATGATGTTGATGGTTAATGATCATGTTGTTGAAATTTGATGATGCCCAAGATGGGATCTTAGTATGTTTGTATGAAACTATGGTGGTATCTGATGTATAAACATGTGAAATTGGTGGTTGAATACTTGTAATCTTGATGAATCCACCTATGCTAAAGATTTTCATGTAAGGTATTTGTGAAAATACCGAAGAGAATAGAAATCATACTTTTATGACATAATAGGTCCCACAGTTTCAGTCATTCAGTCTCAGTACAAGAACTCAGATAGTTCATTAGAATATCAGGATTATCAGATACAATTAACTCAGATATAGTATGAAACTCAGATAGTTCCATCAGATTTAGGGCTGTCAGCTACAGTCACCCATGTTATCAGTATCCAGTATCAAGGCTATTAGATATTGTCACTCATGTTATCAGCTATATCAGCTATCAGAAATCATTTGCCAGTCATATAAGATTTCAGTAAACACATGCTATCAGTACTCAATTTTAGGACTGTCAGATACAGTCAATTAGACCAGTCTTTCATAATCAGGACTGCCAGAAACAATCATTTCTTTATCAGTAATAAAGTATCAACATCCTAGTATTCAGTAATATAGTATCAATTCCTCACTTATTAAACTCATGTTGTCAGTATTCAGACTCAGTAGTCAGTATCATCACGAGTTCAGTAGCAGTTACTTATGTATGTATGTGTTCTCACATTCATATCAGTCAGCATTGTTCATGCATACAAACCCTTTGTATTTAGCCTACCTCACTCGTATACTTAGTACTCTTATTTGTACTGACGCATTCGCGCTATGGTGATTTATTTTATATTACACCATAGGTTCAGATACATGATTTCCAGACCAGCAGTAGCAGTAGCATCTTAGCTATCAGAGTTCCAGATGTGAGTTCTCGTCTCTCGAGGGCATGATCATTACTTATGTTATGGTTTATTTCAATTCAGTTTTGCTAGTTAAAGTTAATTGGGGATATGTCCAATCAACTCTCTATTCGGACAGTCATGTTAGAGGCTTTTCAGACTAGTATGTTTAGATTTCAGATAGTATTACAGTAGTTTTGGGTATTCTATACCCCACTCTTATGTTATGATTATTTTTTTGAGCCTTATGGCCTTACAATATTACATATTTCGTATTTATGTTCTATATTATGCAGTGTACAGGTACAGATATCAGCCATGGGTTAGCTTTTGGTCCCTTGGGGTCATGGACATCGTGTAGCATTCTGGTTCAGCAAATCGAGGCTTTACAAACTTTGTATCAAAGCCTAAGGTTCAAAAGTGTCCTAGGAAGTCTGAAAGCCGCATCTAGTAGAGTCTTGTACATGCGTGTGTTGTGCACCACACTTATGTGCAGGACGCTATGAGGTGTTTAAGAAATAGTTTCCCTTCTTTTATGTCTCAAATCATGCTAAAGAAAGGCTTTCTAAGAAAACTCATGTAGATTCTCATCATGCTCCATGCATGTCAACTCCACCTTACTTTTAAGGTAACAGAAATAGTGAACTCAAGGTCCTAAAGACAGGGCTTTTTTAAACAGTCCCTACCATCAGTTATGGGATTGGCTACAGACTCGACAATGCCCTATCAATCTAGTTCTATTCCAAAGTTATACCAATTTACTATATGATCATGAGAACTCCTTCTCGCACCCAAATCTAGATATTTCATTAGATCCCTTCTCAGAATTCTATGATAGCATAGACCTAGAGTTAGAAGCTTGAACTCAGAAGCTTAGCAGTAGTAGAGTTGGGATAGTATTATTTAAATTTATTAGATCATGTATTCATGGGGATATTTATACCAATTAGTAGGCTTGAACAGTGCAAGCAATAATGTAAGTCTATTGACTTGAAATTAGGTATGAAAGTGTGGATGTGATGTTAGTAGTATATGAGGAAACCGCAACAGATGATGTGTTTAGTTAGACAGGCAGGTGTCAAACAAAATATAAGTATGTGATAGTATATCAAGTAACCAAGTCAGGCTCTCAAATTCCAGTGATAGTGCCAGTATGAATAGAAAGCAGTAATGCCAGACGATTCCCGACCCATTCTTATCTCAATGTAGAGTTTTGCACCTCAGTTATCTCAAAACCCACTCAGGAGTTGCATGTCAACTCTATGGTCACGAACCATGCTTATTCATTTTCTTTCCTATAAATCATGTATGATTTCCGTTCCCAGCATAAGGAGTCCCAGTTTACTCCGCAGTACGAATCATGTTTCATGAACATAACTTAATTTCATGAACTTTCCATGGGATCATGTGCGCCTTCAGTTCCAAACATAAGGGGTTCAGTTCCAGCTCCCTCAGTGTTACGAATCATGTGCCAGAAATGCAGAAACTCCAAACTCAGGTAATGTAGCTCATGTACACATATCATGATTTATAGTATACTCAATTTCCATGACTCATGATTTGCCCCTATAGATCAGATAAATTCAGATTATGTCATGTATACTCTCAGTTCATACCTTCTT
>NW_025857070.1:0-1536 GCF_002878395.1 Capsicum annuum
GGCCATAACTTTTTGCTCCGATAGACAAATTGGATAAAACCAATTTCATTGGAAAGAGGACTCGCAGAGCTTTTAGTTGATATATAGTAGATCACCTAGATCATTATGTACAAGGAGTTATGATTGTTTAAAGTTAGAGCAAAAATACGCCAGGCCTCAGTATTTTTTCCTGTACGTTTTACTGTTCACAGTTCGATCGAAATGGTCGTAGTTCGATCGGAATGGTCGTAACTCATCGCTCAAGTGTCCGTTTTCGATGATCTACATATCATTTGAAATATTATTTGATACTCTACGCAATGGTAGATTAACGTATTAGAAATACTACACAAAAAATTTATAGATCGCTCTAAAGCGTAGAACTCGATACGTTTCTCACGAAATATTTACAAAGAAAATTTTTTGGGGTATCAGTTTGAAAACATTATCAGGGAAAGAACCGAAACTTGCTGCTCATACTATCTCAAGAATAGCACATGGATAGAAAAGTACAAACTGTCACTTATAGATCCTGAAAAGAAATTTGGTAGCTTATCTGGTTTAAGCTTATTGCACGATTAAAGACTTGAAAGAACAGCAACCTTTCTTAAATTTCATATAGCCTCTTGAATAAAAGTACAGACGTCTCCGTACCATTCTGCAAGACTCTACTAGACACGGATTCATAGACACCCTAGGACACTTGAACTCTGTGCTCTGATACCAAGTTTGTAACACCCCAAAAATCGAGTCCCGAGATGCCACACGGTGCTGAGGGTCACAAGTGACCCCAAGCTAACCCTTTCATAGGTATAACTCAAAAGCAGCTGATTTAAAACATAATTCTGAGAGAATGAAGCTGAAAATATCTCAATACAGAATCTGTTCAATACAATATTGGATTTACAAGATGAAAATTCTACTAACATATATACATATACAAGAAGAAGACTGAATACATCAACCACCATCCCACTCAATATGGCCGATAGAAGAAGATACAGTGTCTCTGAACTGAAACAACTAACACAAGACCTTGAACTATAAGGACTCTTTTACCTGCTGACCAGATGCTGCAACTAAATAGAATAGTAGATGGGGGTCAGCATAAAGAGAATGTATTGAGTATGTGGGGGTGCATGCAACACTTTAAATAACATCATCAATTTCATGAAAAACATGCATACAAACAATGATGACTCACTTGACTTGAGTTATATCAAATCATACTCTTCATACTTTCATAATAAATAGATCAAGTGGTAAAATCTCATAATCCATGTAAATCATCAAAAATCATAAATTATGATAAATCATCATAAATTATCATATCGTCAAAATTCATCATAAGTAGTCATAATTCATCATAATATCTCAACTCTAACTTAAATCTCGGAGTGACTCGGTAATTCAAGAAACATGACTTTTATGGACAGGGGAGTTTCCTATAACCGACAACCCCACGTGAGCTACGTGGAATACCAATGTTTGAAACCCCCGTTGGCGGGAGCATTATACTCGTTACTAGGGAGTACAACCTTAAAACTGCAATAATCA